>NW_028186823.1:2714759-2720799 GCF_003343005.1 Rhea americana | reverse complement strand
CAGTTTCCTGGTTGCTGTAAAATTATACAATGCAGGCTAAAGGAGGCAAAAGGATTTGCAACAGTTGAGTATTTTGAGCTCACAACCCTGCCTCAGGTATCAATAATATAATGTTAGTCACCTAGGCTTCCTGCACTTTCTAAGCAAACAGGCCTGTACCCGCTGCTGGGCACAAATCTCCCTATTTTAAGTGAAGGAAAGAGAAAGCAGTACTATTATCTCCAACCAAAACGTATTATATTCAGTTTTACATAAACCATGACAGACAAAACCCAGTCTACACAGTATCCCTGCTTTCTCAAAGGTATTTCCATATTTTTCAAAGGAATTTCCATTTTTAAAAGCACCGTCTGCTTAATTTAGCTCTCCATCTTCCCTTTGTTTCTCTGACCTTCATAGAAAAGTTCAGGGACATTTTTCCAGAAACTCAAGAGAGGCATAGGAATATTCCACATGCCCAAGATGACGACGATACACCAGCACACATGTCAAACCTCAGAATCTGAGCAGTTAACTGAAGTGACATAACTCAAATAAGAGGCAGCAATCAAATACGAGGTCATGACTCCAGTCAATTATTTTCTATATTTTTTAGTTTGTTGACTGCTAAGGTTTTCTCAGTTACAGTACAGACTGCTGCAGTATACACTTAAATCTACTGAAAAAAACCTCACTTCTCCCAGTTAACTTTCACAAATCCCCTCAGGCAAGTTCACAGTGATCCCTACCTCCCCTGACCTGGGATCCAAGGATGTGAGGTTGAAAACAACCAGTTCAAACTAAGTTCTACTTGGTCAGTCAACCTTCAAGAMAGGAAATAAGCAGGAAAAGCAGGAAAATGAAGGGACAAACATTTTCCCTTTGCATAATGGCAGGGAAGAAAGATGATGAAAGCTCTAACAGTATTTGTCCTGGAACAGAAAAATGACAGCACCATGTTCTGCACATGCCACAGTGAAGACAAATAGTAAGCAGAGATATACTGTAAACTGTAAGGGTGAATTTGTCTAGTAAGTAAGAAAAAAAAAAGTTGTGGCAAGCAAGGCACAGTCAAAGCCCATTTATTCCTGACTTAAACATTTGTTAGACCTCCAGTAGCAGTTCTGAGTTTATGAGCTACAGGGCCATAGCCAGTTGGAAGCCTGATGAGCAAGGGAACTGGAAGCAAGGGAGCTGAAGACAGTAAACTGATTTACATAAACCCACAAATGAAAAGCAACTCTGCAAGACATGAAGCCAGGAAGCAAATGTTTTTGTGTTTTCTTTTTTTTTTTTTTTTTTTTTTTTTTTTGTTGGTGAATCCCTGGCACGCTGACACAAAAAGCAGCCAAGCATGATGTCACATCAGACCATTCCTACCTCTTCCCTGGCCAATCCTGCTAGCTAGTTGTAAAGCAGCTGGTGAAGGAAGAATGGCTCTGCTATTCTCAAAAGCAGTGCTAAATGACTTTCAGACAGTTAATCTGAAGCAAAAGAAGAGGGTCAAACTCACAGCTACTTTTACTAGAAAAAGTTTTGAATTATCAAAAACCACAATAGTAAGTAGCATTTAACTTTCACTGTGAACACATAGATGACATTCAAAATGCAAGAAGCTGGTGAGATTCAAATCTAAAAGCTTACTGCCACTTTGATATTTTGAAAAGTGTACATTGCATTTTTTGGCCAACTTTACAGTTCACAGGATAACAACTGGGGAAACTAACGATGCTGGGAGAAGTCAAGTCACTAGGCTCCAGATGGACTTTACTYGCACTATTCTGACATGGTTTTAAGTTGTATTAATAACTGTGTTGTAATTTATTTTGTAAAAGTAACGAGGTCTTAATCCTCATGACAGCATCCTTCCACTCATTCTTTTTCATCTTGGAGAAAAAACAAGATATTGACACATTTCCAGAGAATTATCTGATCCACAAATGAGGAGAGAGAACTATTCTACTTTACCAGAGATAGAGCTCTTATTTTATTTTCATTATGAGCACACAACTCCCTTATTACATCAAGGCATCATTAGATTATTTAAAGCAGCATCCAGATTAAAGCAAACCATGCAGATTTAAAGACCAGATCTTGTCAATCCCAGCTACAACATTTTACAGATATATTTCCAAGAACTTAAATAAGGTCCTGACTCTACAGTCTTGCTAAAGCACCTCAGTATGCCTGTATGAAGGCAAATAAAAATTTACAACTTTGCAAAAGAAAGGATTTTAAAGCACCTATATATTGACATGGCATCTTACAAACAGGCAGATGCTTTTAAGTCTCAGCCTGCATGTAAATAAGTTAATCAGGTTGTGATCACACTAGATCTTTTCCAATGCATACTGGTTATGGTTTCATGGTCTGTCTACATTTCTCTTCCTATGAAGAACAAAAAACAATTAAAATCCATTTCACTTGTGTTTACAATCACCTCGTGTTCTTAAGTTGTGGTTTCACAATGGCTTCAAGATGACGCAAACAAAGTCTGTGACAGAAATGACTGGCTCCAGGCCACCTCAAAGTCCTCAATCTCTCCTTCACTTAGCACAAGCACTCCTGCTTTTAGGGAGTCAATTCAGAAAAAGATCTAGCACAAGATTTTCTGCCTTTAAAAGAGCAATGAAAATTCAACTTTTGGCATGGCTTCCCATTTTATCTAACACAGTAGAGCCATACATAGAGTCGTGATCATAGATGGAGACAGTAAGTCAAGCAATCTAATGCAGCTTCTCTACCCTTTGCCCCTCATCCAAATGAATAATATTATACCGAATAGCTCCCTAGATATATGAGCTCCAGATTCATCACTAGACTGATGAAAGAACAAAATCACCTCTTCTGTCAAAGATGAACAGATTAGGTAAACACAACTGCATCCTTCATTAAACTGTTCAGTTTTGCAGGGGAACATTTATATAAGTTATAGCAGCTTTTAACTGTCTGCTAAAGAGAAGTGTTACTTTTGGATTCTTTGTTCTTACAAACTGTGCATAGCAGTTTGTTTCAAGTGGGCAATGATTTTTTTTAATTAATAGAAATAAACTTTATAAAAATGAGGCATCAAATATTTCAAAGCAAGGAGCCTTCTTACTATAAGTGGGACCAGGGAAATCAATGAAGTCCACAAAAAGAGTTCCTGACATCCTTAGTATATGCCTGAATATGTTAAGAGTAGCACTTTACCTAAAATCAGCAAGATTCCTTGGATAAGACAAGTTGTAGCACCTGTAAACTATGTGATGACAATACTGCTTATCAGTGGGCCCAACTGCTCATTTTCCCACTGCCCCATCTCCTCTGCTCGGCCAGAACAGCTTTCTGAACACCCATACTGTGAACCGGTTTTACTACCTAAGAAGGACCCCAACACCTTTGCGCTAGATGATTTTAATCCAGACCAGTCCCTTTACCTAGTGTACAGCATAGCCACATAAGTGCTTGAAAAGGTGGTGGAGGGATGGACAGGCAATGCAGGGATACCAAAGCCAGACTAGCCATACATCACTTTGTGCTGTGAAACTACTAAGAGAGCCACTCAATGACTCTTGAAAGTGAGATAGCAGAGAGCCTTTCAGTTGCCTTTAGTAAGCTCTAGGAGAACCAGCAAACTAGAGGAACAGAAGTTCTTCGGGCATGTTTGTGTCAACTTTGCATTCCAAGGCAGAAGCTTTTACGAAGTAAGACACTTGCTGAAAAGACTAGATGCTCTAAACATTTAGGCTACGCTCACAAAATGGCACTATCAAAAAGCGCTATCTCCTAACTCATAAAAATCAACATGGAATACTTTACTAAGCATTTCATTCCTTATAACATACTGTACTCTAGATTTGATTCCCCATGTACTAACACTGAATGGAAATTCATGGAAGGGAGGTGTATATCCTGAAAAAACTTAGTCACTTGGAGAGCACTTGAGAAAGAAAGAAAATAATAAGTGCCAGCACATACACCTACACCAGCAGCTTGGTTTTCTCAAATTCTGTGCTATTTTAGTCTGGTATTATCTGACTGCAGAGCAGAGTGATGATTCAGTAATATTGCAAGGAGCACAGTTTCAGGATAAGGGGATGAGATCACAATCACTTCCATAGAAAATGTAACAAAAAATAGTTTCTTTAGAATCTATTAGAGCAGTGCCATCTGCCACCATGTCATACTATACTGAAGACAGCAGAGCTATAACTGATGATTCCACTACACAACTAGCCAAAAGATTGAAAAATACATCTAGACATGACAGATGTACAAAAAACATACTTCTATGAAATACAAACTTTTTCTCTTTTTAGGCTATTCTTTGCCACATTGAACTGCAGTCCCTCTTTTCCTCCCATTTTTCTGAATCTCAAAGAGCTGTCCGAAACAAACAGTGAGAAGATTTCTAATACTTATAGATTAGACAGCAAAAGATCTTATAACATCTTTTCCTCCAAAAAGGCTAATCTCCATTCATAAGATTAGAAACCCAACATCAACTGCTGTCTATAGAATCTAATCAATAACTAGGTCTCCATGGCCATGTCAATTGCCACTCAGTTTTTATATCTGCACACTATCCCAGTAACAGTGTTTTTAATACTGTTTCTTTTCTAGCAAAATATAAAACCCTTTCAAAACAAGAATAGACATTAAGCTATCCCTGTTTTAGTATGCATGAAGCCTGAAGCCACTTGGACAAATCTAAGATTGTACAAGGAGTCACAGCTGGCATTTAATTTCAACAGCGGYAATATCTAAATAATGAGGTTTTATACAGTAACACATGGTTGTAAAAAGAATTCCTGTGCTGTATTCCTAGGATAGGAAACGCCACCCTTCTTCCAAAAATCAGTACTGGAGTAACACCTTTTTTTCCCCACCCAAATGGAAAGGGAAGATTCTAAATATGCACCCCCTCAAAGCCAGCTCACTTACATGTCTTTCTGAGCATCCAAAGAGTTATCTGTCTTCAGCTAAGCTGACAACCTTCAAAGATCCCTTCTGCTGATGTACTCACTACCTCTGTAAAACCTATGTAAGTCTGAACAGGCTAGCATAAACTATTATATAAAAAAAAGTACAACAGAATGAATCTGGGCAAAAAAGGGAAGAGGACTGACAACACTAAGTCTGAAACTCCCCCTATTTGATTCATATCTAAAAAGTCACACAACAAACATCCTTGTCAATGGTTATTTTAAGACATGCCCAAGTACCTTTAACTCTGTCCTCAGGCTCTTAGATTCCAACTGTGTTCAGTAAATTAAAAAAAAAAATCCATCCCCCAAAGGAAATCAGAAAGCTCTACAAAAACAAGACATTAGGTCTGTCCTGAAAAACTTCTTTTCAGTCTTTGCCTCACACAGCTACTAGGTTAAGACCAGTGTAGACAAAGAGTGGTCTAAGGAGCAGCTATGGAAATACTTCTTGAGCCACCTCTCATTCAAACAGCTCCCCCTCAGACTATTTGCCCAGGCAGTATACTCAACCACCAGACACATTCACAGTACACGCGCCTCACAGAGCAGCCCTTACTCAGCCCTGTGGCTCTACTTGGAAGGCTCGTTGCCTGCAGCAGTCTCAGCAAGTCCTCAAAAGTCTCTTTCTGCAGCATATCCTTTCATTCACATGTAATACTTCTGCACAATACTGCGCACGCACAGAGCTCAGTACACACAGCTGAAGAAATGGGAAATATAACTGTACGTCTCTGGTCTGGCACAAAGCTGTCAGAGGCCGCATGTGCAACGGGAGCCAGCCCTCCTGCACGGGGCACCATCACCCGCTATCTGATCGCCCCTTCACTCTGGTGCCACCTAACTTCTCGCTATTTTTGGAAGTCTGCCTCGTTTGAGGGAGCTGCAACCACGGCCATGGGGAGAGGCCGCGACGCGTGCTGCTCTCACACCGGCAGGCGCCTGCAGGCGGAGACTTCCCTCCCCACTGCACATCAAATCCCGTTCACCGCCARGCCCCACCACGTCTGCAGCCTGCCCGGGCGCCCAGATGCTGAGTAACCCGCCCGCAGCGCAAACACGGCGCGCTCCACCGCCCCTGCCCGCCAGCGGCC
>NW_028186823.1:2643149-2713959 GCF_003343005.1 Rhea americana | reverse complement strand
CACGGCGCATGCGCGCACCGGTGCTGTTGGCGCGGCGCGGCGGCGGCGGCGTTGCGGAGCGGGCGCTGTGGGCGCTCGTTCTCCCTCTCCGCGAAAGGGAGAGCGAGGGGCGCCTGCCTAGAGGCCACTTGGCTTCCCCAGAGTTTGCCCTGAGGAAAAGATGGGCGTTTTCACCCTCTTTCCCCCTCAGCCTTTCAGGGCTTTGAAAGCCGGCGGCCGTGGCCTGCCCTGGCAGCTGTGTACCTGCCTAACGGGTGGTGCCTGCTGTTGTCTAATCTGCATGTGCCTCTGAAATGTTCAYTTTCCAGCTTTCCACACACCTCCCTATTAAGGTTATTTGAACTATATTCAATATACATAAAATCTGAAGGATTTTTTTTTGCCCAAGAAACTTTCTTAATCATTTATTAATTGTTCAGGCTTCAGTTACTTCAGAATGGTTTATGTTTCTACTGCAATTTCCATCTGAAGTTCCTGTGGCTTGTTAAAAGYTGCAGGCTTGCATTTGTCTAGATAGGCACCTTTCCTGCATGTCAAAACATGTTTGTTTTTTTTTTCTTCCTTCGGTAAAGTACAACTACTTAAGCTGAACAGAAGGCTTCCTACGTAACCCAGCCTTSCCAATCAGTAGTACGACCTTCATGCAGTTGCTGAATCGGGATGTTCTTTCTCACATTCGTCTCCCTCGGGAGAAGCCTGCAGGAACAAGTGTTCCTGAATTAAATGACTCGTTTTAATCATTTCATTTCAAGGCAGAGATAGAGCTGTTTACACTGAAGAAACTATGACCTCAGTCAAGTAGAGACCCGCATAGTTAACTCCTCCTTGTAAGGAGGAGTCAAACACATGAAGAGTTGGGCAAATATGTAAGCCTTCAAAGGGAATTTGCATTGAGGTCCAGTTCGGTATCACACTATGGCACAGAGAGGTTAGGTTATCTAACTTTATACAGGAAGCCTTGAAAATTGAGGTTTCCTGATGCCTAATCCTGTGCTTTAATGAAAAGGCCACTCCTTTCCTCTTGACTTCTGTTTTCTTTAATTTGTACTTGACATATGTTTATTTCACTGCTTATGTCTCTGTAGAGAAAAATTTAAATATATCTGTAAATATATAATTATTTGGAACA
Organism: Rhea americana; assembly: GCF_003343005.1. Lineage (NCBI taxonomy): Eukaryota > Metazoa > Chordata > Aves > Rheiformes > Rheidae > Rhea > Rhea americana. Next base: position 2,712,830 of record NW_028186823.1, on the reverse strand, counting down.
CAATCAAGCGTGAAATTTATCTGAGAAGTATTAACTTGGATAGTAACAATTTTAAACCTGGAGAGATTTTGGCCACCAAAAAGCTGCACATGAACAATGCTGTATGAAAGCTAGATATTATTACTGGAATATCACTCCATCTATTTGTGAGGTGAGCCCTGTGGCTTAAACTCCAGTAGTTTTTGGTTTGAATTTTGCTTAAACGGGAGAACATGTTGGTGTATAATTGCATCCACAAGTACAATGGCCTTTAGGGGCAGGCAAGACTTTTTTGACAGTTGCTAAATTATGCTRCACAATCCACAGCTCTGGCAAGCTGCCTTCGTGAGGCACCTTGGTTGGTACGATGTTCAGCAATCAGACTAATCTTTCTGCAGAAACGGGTTGAGGCAGGCTGCAATGCATGAATATGGGAAAAGGAGAAAAAGGGAGCAAGAAGCACCATGGAGCTTCATGGTAGAGGAGAGTCAGACCCTGTGGGAGGCAGCATGACTGGTGACCTCTACATGGCTGGCTGTTTGTCATCCTTGATGCCATGGCCAGCTGCTGTGTCCCTGTCACTCTCCAGTGTACCCAGAGCATGTCTAAATTAACAGAGGCTGCAGGAGGGTGAGCTTGTCTGTCATATCTTAATAACTATAGGCATGTACATTATAAGTACTACAGAGTTCTCTAGACACATGTTGTCCAGCAGTGGGGATACTTATTTCAGGATACAGCTGGTCACATTCACAATCTCGAGCCAAGGACTGGCATCAGTAACAGAAGTGCTGGTTTGTAGTGGCTACCTCATGTGCTGGAAGAAAGACTGAGGGATCATATGGTCTCGAGCGCTGACTCTTAGGAGTGTGTTACACATCAAGAAGCAGGTATCTTTCTGCCTTCAGGTTATTATCTTAGCTGGGCTGATGAGTGACCTTTGTTAATGGCAATTCTCTTGGGGCTGTTTTGCAGGCAATATGCTCTGCCTCCCATATTGCACTTTCCATCATTAGTTCTCACAATGCTTTATGAGAGCATTTTGATTTTTTAGTAAGCCACAGCCTATAAATCTAGTGCATTATTTGCACATGATCTCCACATTATGCATGAGGGAGACTTCTGCCATGTGGAAATACAGATAAGATCACGTCTTTCTGTCTCTGGCATTCCACAATGTGATCTGGGAAAGAGAAATGGACCCTGAGATCTGAGACCTAAGCAGAAAGGACTGCTGTGTATGAGATGAGGAAATGATATGCAAAGCACTGAAAACTGCACAAAGAAAAAACAGCCATATCAAGAGACCTGTTACCACACTACTGTCATCTCTTGTAACTTTGGTCTCTGAGTTGGTCAAGGCTGAATGTAGCCAAGATGTACAGTCACACATGCCTTCCCTCATAATTCTGTTGCATGCTACAGCTAGTGATATTTATGTGAAAGGAATTTGCTGGTACCTCTATCCTCCTCTAGTAAATGTACAATTGATTCTATGAAGTAACATATGCCTACTGCATAGGCACAACAATACGAAGCCTTAGATAATCTTGGAAAATTAATAACATTAGTATATGCACAGATAGTAAAAAATGGAAAATAATTGTTTCAAAAAGTTTAAAATATGAATTTTTGGGCCAGCTGTACTTTCAGCAACAGATCCTGGTTAGGAGGGAAAGTGTGAGTTAAAACTGGCAGTTTCTTTTCAGGGAAAGTTAGAAGGKTTTTTTTTGTTGTTGTTTTGTTTGTTTGTTTTCTAAGACTAATGAAAAGAGAACATGCAGTTCTGGGAACAGAGTCAATTCTTTCAACATTAGCATCTCAAAGGGAAAAAAAAGACCCTGCTAAGTTCAAAGAGTTATTATTTATCATTTGGATGGTGATGATGGTAAACAATTTCAAATAGGATTGGATCAGATCACAACTGTCCTAGGTACTGGATGAATGCAGAGTTGAGACAATCCAAGACCTTGAAAGCATACAAAGTAAGAGACAGATCTTCCAGTGAATGTGCGCGAACAAACAGATGTCAAGGATAATATGAGAATGACTACTTAAATACATGTTTGCAGGCATTAGGCACATCTAGTGTATTATTTAATGATTTAGTCAGCTATTTGCAAAGAATACATGATGATACATAAGCCAAAAGCCAATAATTTTATTTCAAAAATCTCTACAGTCCTTACAGTAGTCAGTTTCCTATAGGCATCATGTGTGAATAGTCCAAGATTACTTCATTCTGTAGGAGCTGATACTCSTTTTTACATCAAGAACATAGAAACCCAAACGACAAAACTACTTGGAAAATTTGCTTTACACTCCAGTTTTGAAACTTATTTATTGACTAAAAAAAAAAAACTTTCATAGATTGGCTGGTAACATCATCTACACAAAGTACTTATTCTTCATAATGCATTTTTCCTCTGAGGTAACAGAAGATAACCCTGTGTATTTTCAAAGTTGGAAAGAGATGTAGAGATGCTATTTCTATTCTGAAAGTGTAGAAGCTGACATAAAAGATTATCTGGTAGTTGGGCCAGAATGAAGTAGCAAAGATTGTGGCTAAGTTACTGATTATAGAAATTTTAAGCTGGAAATAGTTGAAACGACAGGTGCCCTCTCCCTCTCCCTCGCCCTCTCCCTCTCCCTCTCCCTCTCCCCCAAGTTCTTGTATCATCCATCAAAGAAGCAATTTATTAGAGTAGATCAAGTAGTAAGTTAATCATTCACTGCTGTTTTACATTTAATAATTTCCCAAGTCCTTTGGAGGTTTTTAATTGGCATGGTTCCACCCTACAACATTTGGGAAATCAGTGACTTTAAATAGCTTTATTTAGGGTTGGATTCAGCCCAGATCATGTTGGAGTTAATAGCTGGCTTTGTATGGTGGTTCAGAGTCGTCATAAATACATGCCTCTATTCTCCAGGATATCACTGTCCTAGAAAGTGAACAAGAATAAACCTACTTTGGGATGGRCTAACCATGGATATGCATGTAACATATATGTGAGTTGGCATCTGAGGACTCTTAGTAAAAAAGAGCATTTCTTATGCTGGAAGCCTGTGTTGGCTACTGCAGCACTGGGAACAGGGAAACCATTTTTATTCTGCATCTTTGCTTGTGATAATGCTAGCTGAATGTGACTTTAACAKTTTTAGCAGCATTTTATATAAAAGATCTGCTTCTCCATTGTTCATGCCAGCCTCAGGTGTGTGGTTTACAAGATACTTCAGTGATAGTGTTTCTGTGTAACAACAATGTGAGAATTATCAACTTAATTGTGAATAAAGGTCTCATGTTGGACAAGTAGAGTATCAAGACTGCAAGATGCTGGAGAGCACATATGCTCTGCAGTGGCTATTGCTATTTTTTTTATCTGAGGTGAAAGATTCTTAGTGCTATTCAACTACTAACTGCTGTCAATAAAGGAGAAAATAAACAAAGTCATTAAAGGTGTTAGAGTACTTTTAAGGTTGAATTTACAGACAGACATTAGTCAGAAGAGTCAGTATCACAGCCCAGTTGAAATRTATTTGGAGTCCACATAATCTCTAAGAATAAAGTCTTGCTGATGTTTCATGTTATTCCTCTTCCACAAGTCTCCCTAGCTCTGCTGTGAATAACAGAGGTAAGATGATTGACAGAGGGAAGAACACACACACTCACACGTATCTGGACATGTAATATAAAAACTTTGTTAAGTTTATGTGGTCTATGGCTATGGACCGTGGCCTTAGGAAGAAGGATATGGAACACTTACAAGGAGAAGACCCTCTTGCTGAATAGCTCAGAGTGTCCAGGCTCATCGGAGTATAGGGCCAGAACTGCAAAGGGCCAGAACTGCAAAGGGCCAAATGAGTCATGGAAGTATAGGGCCTATGCATGGATGTGCCTGTGTATTTCTTCAGAGCTAGGACTTCACCAGTACCAGATACTTCTTTTCTCCCCCACAGGAAAGTATTTTTCCTCCTGAATGGAATGACATCGAAGAGATGTATGCAAAGGGAGTCTCACAGAGGTTCCTGCCTCATCTATCATGTGAGAGTATAGCCAGCACAAAGGTTATGTTTCAATACAGCATGATGCATTGCCATRGAGAAATAGCCAAGCTAACGAACATCCTAATGTAAGTCCTGGAAGTAGAATAGACATGTTAGTGGAGTGCACCACCAAGGTTAATTAGCTCTRTTCAAAAACATAGTTACTGCTACACAGTACTGGCATTAAATTTGGCGTAGCCATACAAATAAATATAGCATTCAATCAGACTGCCAGATGTGCCTTTGTYTCTCATTCTGCAAGTTTCACCTCTTTGATCTTTATAATGTTATARTTGCTTCAATTCACCATTCACTGGGAGTGTCTTTCAGGAAAATTTCACAAAATAAAGTTAACACCTTAACTTCTAATGCAAAATGAACTGGAGACATTTGTATATCACAAAACAAACAAAAGCACAGACCCGAATATTTTCCTTTGCTGATGGTCCTTGTGTTATACCTTTRTTTTGATCTTAGATACAGCTCGATAGCTACAAAACCATACAAATAGAAGTACCTTTACATGAGTTGGCTTTAGTCATCTCAGCAGAAATATTCATGTGAATAAAGATACTAATGAACATGCTTCTGTGTAATCTTACTCTCTTCTGCAATTACAAGCCTTAGAATTAYAGCCTATGGTCTCAATAATGTTACAGTATCAAATTTCTATTTTGAAGTAAGGAGAATTAGGAATTTCCAGATAGGATTTCCAGAACGGAATGAGATTTAACCGAATGAACTTTCCTTCCTGTCTTCCAAATTTTATTTATGGTCTTATATAAACAATAAATTTCCCCAGTGAATACTTGTTAAGTGAATTTGCAAATTGTGTTGTAGCTCAGCAAGCAAGCAAACAAACCTAATAAAAACAACTTTTTTTTTGTTATACAGAATATAAATTAGTTGCTAGTATTCATAGATTTCCAAATCATGTAAAAGCAGTGTGAACTTTGCAGTATAAACCTATTCATTAAAAAAAAWTCTGATAATTCTTAGACGCCAATTTATACCCTTTGCTTGTCATTGGAACTGAAGATTTAATAGTAATTGTTGCAGTGCTCATTGAAAGCAACAAATGAAAGACAGTGAAGGTCTAATGCATACAGCATTTGTACTATTAGCATGAAAATAATTATCAGAAAGTTATCTTGTTCTTTTATTCCAAAGCCTCCATGAGAATGTTTTATAAATGAACAAGCTTACATTATCATGGGCTTCATACTTGAAAGTTAAGCCAAGCTAGTTAGGCCAGCCCTGGAAAGTACCGTATGTTCTTACTAGCTTATTCAATCATGTCTGTTTCCTATATAAGCAATAGTTGGGGCAAGTGTTGARTTAAGGTAAGACCTGGCTGAAGGCAGAGCTAGAACATACACCTGAAACACATCTGAGAAGTACTGTTAGATCCCAAAGTTTCAATGTGTGGRTTGCTTTGAAGGATTCTGCAAAAAATACAGAAAAAAAGTAAGCTTATTATCAGTAAACTTGTATCTGAGGTATGGGGAGGGAGAGATACAGATGAAAAAAGTCTAGAAACCTCTCTCTCTGYGATATGGTGACTAAGTATGAACAGGATCTCAAACCTGTTAAAAGGAAAATTGAAATTGATTGAAGGTACTGGCAGTTTCAACAGATGCTTGTGTTTGTCCACCATACACACAAAATGACTTCCCATGCTACCTATACTAGATTCACTCCCAACAGGTTACATAGAGTATATTAGCAAAACAAGTCTCTTGCCAGGATAGCTTAAACTAGATCCCAGAATAGAATTAGCAATATCAGAGGGATGAGTCGTTAGACATTTTGCTCTAATCTCTGTGCTGGTGAAGTCTRTGATTTTTTAGCCTGTATACATGCCTGTATGCATATATGTACACATGCTTGTGTATCTTTATGTCTCTCTGTCTTCCTACTCMCCTGTCTATCTGGTCCCTCAGTAATTTTTTAATCACTGGCTTGTTTCATCTGAAATAGCAYAGGTTTCAGGAGGTTAGGTTGCCTATACATTTACTGGAAGTAGGTGCATGAAAAAGGCATAGGTTATGTGCAAGTCTTATTAAGCAACAAAGAATCTATACAGGAGAAAGATATATGAACACTGTGACTGTGAGAAAAAATTTAATCATAGCTCACAATTTGTTGGATATGAAACAATCTAACAATAAGACAAAAAATCTTTGAAAAGAAGGCTATTTCTGTTGTTCCTGAAGTTACTAATGGTTCTGGCAAAACTTCAGAGGAAAGCCGGCAGTGCCTGGGAGAGAGAGCTTCTTGGGAGAACTAAATGTGGCCACAGAAGCAGAGAAATGTACAGGAAAAAATGGAGAGTTATWTGGTAAGGGGAAAGGAGAAGAACCCAGTGCGTTGAAACTAGAAAGCTATGCCCAAATATCTTAAAGTAAAAGCTTTAATTATCCATTTTTCTCTCAGAAGTGTGAGAACAATGCCAGGTGATAGAGATCTAAAGCAAAGTTGAGAACCACTTTTCTGCACACACCCAGTTCTCTGTGTAGGAGCAGGGAAGGAAGGGTGTCATCCACATGAATGACATTTTGGTAGCATTTGTTGGCTCAGTGAGCCTGATTGCACAGCACCCACTCTCACACAAAATGAACTTGTCTGTAGAGACTCTGATTACACATACATATCATACCATCTTCATTTTCAAAACCAGCCAACTAGAGGGCAAGTGCAAGCGAAAAACAGTTTTGTATTTCATCTGTCAGGCCATTCATTTGACTTCTGTATGGCTTTACTGCATGTCAATGGACATTCCAAAACAAAACAGTGCATCTGAAAAGCGTTACTTCCCATTTTCATTTTTTAAAAGAACAAAATGACCGTATCTATAGACTACACCAGAAAGCTCTGTCTAGAAATTAGTGTCCTATTCTAAGGAAATTTCTGAGCATCTTTTTTATTTATTTCAATCTCTAAAGCTATGTAGAGTAGGATTTTTAACACCTGAATTAATCTTGAGACACTATAAAATCTATAATACATTTACAGTCTATGCTGTAAACCCTCTTCATATTAGTCTAGCTTTCGTGTAGACTGTGTTTATACATTTRTGATCTAAAGTACTCTGTGTGGTGTCTGAATAGAAATAGCTATGGCTGAACAAAAACTGTATTCAAAGTCTGACTGTTAAGGACTTCTAAAATGATGTCCTTTAACACAGTCGTGCAGTTTGAGAGAAAATTATGATTTGCTACCAGAGACAAAGAAATATCTCTTTTTGGAAGTAATTGCTGTCTCTTCTGCATTCTACATTTACTTAAGATGCTATAGGACAATTGTTCTTCATTGGRAATTCTTGTTTGGACAACAAGAACAAGAACCCCTAAAAGTAAACTCCTGACCTTCCTGACTATTTTGATGTCAGACCACACAAAAAATTACTGTTCGAGTGAAATAACTGATAAAACAGCACAAAAACTTTGCTATTTTCCAGTTTTCACGTGCCATCTAGTATATCCATAAACAGTCTTGATAAATCCTATAGGTTCAAGTGCTCAAAGCTCCAGCTGGGCCTGGGTGCAGGTTCTGTGGATGGCATAGAGAAGCAGTCAGAAAGACCAATAGCCTAGAGATTTGTATTTGACAGCTGATTCAGGTTTTCTTCCTCTCCCCACATTGCTAAGCTAAGGTGTTGGGCAAATGTGAGAAAAAAGCAGGACTGTCTGTGTAAAGGGTGAGATACAGAGCCCACATGTRCAAACAAGTGAGAGGAGAGGAGCACTAGAAAGATTTGGGATGTAGATTGGGTTTCTAGGGTAGACATTACACCCCAGCACATTCTGTGCTGTAGGTGGAGTAGATATAACACAACCACTTAAAGGAGCTGGTAAAGCATGCACTGTGGTCTTGGTAAGGCATTCCAGYTAGAGGTTATATGCAGACATGCCTTGTGGACATAGCTACAATATGTGGCTGGAGAAAGGGGTCTGGTTAGCCTTTCCGTATATTTATGAGACAAGGCTCAATGCTCTTGTAAATGCTTCTTTCCTATTTATTGGCCTACTTGGCTTGGAAACTCACAAGGGCATGGATATTCGTTAGTTAAGTGGGGAAAAGAAAGGCAGCCTAAAAGGAGAATGGGAAAATGTGTTTTGGTGTAATGGTCTTTGTACTGTATAGTTTATGTTTTCAATGACTTAGTACACAGCTTTCTATTTTCAGAACTGAGCCTGTCCTAGGGTATTGCTTCTGCTTGAGATGCTTTTAATTTTTTTTATGGCTTTTACTTTATTCTTCAGCTTTTCAGGAGTTCATTTTCCCCAGAGACATAGCTACTCCCTACAGATAGCATGGGAGTGTAGAGTTCTGAATATAGTGAAGTAACCAGTACAGAATGAAGTAGTCAGTGCAGAATTTATTCATCTCTGAAGCAAAGCCAGAGTTAGCACTCGCTCTGCAACTCAGATCTTCAACTTACCTATTTAAATATTTCACTTTTAACCTGTTCAGTTTTATCATTTGAAATTAATCACTAGAAATAAGGCAGTTAGTTGTGGGCTTTTTAAAATCCTTTTGGTGCATATGGTGTTTCTATTAGCTTTGTGGAAAAGAGTATCTTCCCAATTTACAATTTCAAGAAGATGAATAAAGCGTGTAGAACAATTAATACAAGTCACTGAAAAAGTGTTCACACCTGAGTTTTTTTAGACTCCACTAGTTTAATTTCCTTTTGAGTCTGATGAGGTGTTGATCTCTACTAGATTGTAATAGCTGAGCCTCCTCTGGCAATAACTTGGAGATTTTAAATAACATTACACTAGGTCTTATTTGGAAAACCGGATGGCGAGATGATATTTACCCTATTTTCATTTCTAAGTTATTGCCAGAGGAGACTCAGTCAGCAGAAGTGATCATATAGTTTATATAATTCTACTTCAACCTAGTAATGTTAAGAAAGTTACAATGTGGCTACTCACTGGTTATTTTGGATACAGAAGTCATTTTTATTTAAGTTAGCAGTTTCCACTGTCTCCATCCAATTCTGAAGGGAGAAGGAAGGCAGGAGCTAACGAGCTGCAATCCAGAGTCAGATGTTTTAATATTTAAAATGTTGTACCTCTTCCAGAATACAGTTTTTAACAGTCTTTCTACTCCTCATGAGGTTAGTAGGAGTTGCACATACAAAACATACCTTTTTTGAGTGCGAGCCATTGCCAAGGCAGTAAGAAGCCTTACACGAGAAATCAGGTGAATACCTTGAGGTACATGTTAAAAGCAAGGACAGTGAATTTCAAAAGAATAAATTCGTAAGAATAAAATTCTTATATAAGGATAAATTTATTATCCCACAGTGCTAATCCACATGTTATTGATCAGATGAACAGGTGTCAGTGTCACACTCTAATCTGAATTAGGGGTTGGGAACAGAGGATCCATGAATGTCAAAGCAGATTCTTGTCTGGCTTTTCTGAGTGAAACTGCATCACTTCTGTGCAGGACTTTCTCCTGTTGTTCAAAACAAGCATTAAAAAAAATAAACCCACTAAATCCAGAATTTAGTAGTCTCATGGACATTCATCTGAGAATTATATAAGCTGAATGCTATTTGCTCACAGTTTTATCTAGAATTGGTACATAAACATGTCTTGGGATCCTCTTGCATTCYTTGTGACTTTTACTTTAGCTGTAATTGTCTTGCAAGATTGAACAAGACCTAATGAGTTGAAAATTGTGAGTGGAGCCTTCCTCCACCCAATAGCTTTAAAGTAAATGAGTCAGTGTAATGTAAGGGAGACTCCTTGAGGGTCCTGAATCTGCTGATACAAAGACTAGAGGAAACAGCTAACAGTTCATGGTGCAAATGGATTTTACACTGAATTAGCTGATTCTCCTTGTACATTACAAAAAGTACTCTAGGCACAGAAGTATAGATTCAGCTTTGGAGGTCAGATGTCTRTTAGTCTCAGTGGAGTTGAACTTTTAGGCAATTTTATGGCCCTCACCAGCTCTAGTTCAAAATGCCTACCAGGTTCCCAGAAGAACTGGGTCTCTTCTGAACATCTTTCGTTCTGCCTRGCCCTTCAGTCTCTTGCACCAGTCATTGTCATGGGATTAGATCAAGARCATCTTCCCTCTTGTTTCATGAAGCAAAGGAAAACAAAGGAGCAAACTAAAATACCCTGGTGCTGCAGGTTGGAGCCTTAGTGAATTCTWTGAGGTATGGACTATTTTTATATGTTGTGTTGTGGTTGTACAACAGCTAGCAAAATCAGCATGACATAATTTAAATAGTAGAAGTGGTCTCTATAAGCCTGAAGTGTTGRCTCCTTTATAGGACTATACAGACTCTCTAACAAACTTCCTAACAAGGCTATTACCTCAGTCTTTCATGAATTATTGCATCTGAATTAATTTGCTAGCTCAGCTGTTACTCTCTTCGCAAAACGTAYCTATCTGTCTGTATATCTGTCTCTCTCATACTCTGATTCAACATTTTTCATTTACAAGGAATCTGTTTGGTTTCAAAACTAGGAATAAAGGCTTGACTCATTTTGATTGTGTGAACGAATATTCTTTTTCTATCTATCATTGAGAAATAGGATGGACATAACTTTCAAATGTTACCTGAGCTGCAACAATCTCCATTCATTTTAAACCAGATGGCAATTTATTTTCACGTTTTTCTTAGATGGAGTATCCTSTGTGGTTTATAAGGCTCCTTACAGCTAYATGCTTTTTCTTTTTCTTTTTTTTTACYGTAGAGCAAATGAAATGCTCAGATTTGTCATTACTGTTAAAGTATATTACAACCTTGTTTCTAAGCACAGCTCTGTTCTTAYTTCTTCAGAGAGTTCATCACCATTTGGAAGGAGAACACACGTTGAATGCTGATGTTGGAAGTCTGAAGGAATGTTGGGATCCTAAGCATATTCCYCCTGCCAGCCTCCTGGGAGTTTGCCTCCTTGGGCTTAGGGCCAAGAGTGCATTCAAGGCCATCTCACTGAGAAGAGCTCTTATGAAGAAAGGCTACAGGTAAGGCTTCCCGCTCCTTCTCTGCTTTTAAGCARAGCTGCTTTTAAGCAGAGGCTTGTCCTTGTTCCCTGCCTGAGCTGCATTGCAGCTGCACTGCAGCCTACCTGTCCCTGGCTATGGACCCCATTGATCCATACCCTGATCCTGTGTCATGAATGTGACTTCTTTACTTAATCTCAGTCCTGCCTGTGGACTTGACTGATGATCTAGGCTCTCAGCCTAAGCTGACTACCATCACCAGACTTGCTCTGCTCACCTCACTTGAGTACTGTGAGACTCAATCCTTGCTGGCTAGGTCTTTGTACCTGCTTGCTGTGTTATTATGCTTGGCTTCCTGCTTCCTTTTCCTTAGGGTGCAGATGGATCTTGCAGCTCCCTGACAAGGAGATTCATCACAGGCATGGTTTCGTAGTATTAGCCTGGTTATTACACTATACAGTAATTCCCTGAAGAAAAAAGGTAATTTGAGAGGTGAATAAGGCCTTCTTGCAGGTTGAAGAACAGTCATCCTAAATCTTTGTCTATACTTGACAAATYTTCCTGTTGTAATTGTGCCAGAAAAAGAGGTATCTGTGCTCCATAGTCATCTACCCATTAAGATATAATAGTAGAATGATATTTATTATTGRGGTTATTATAAAAAGCTGAAAGGTGTATTCTGAACTGTGTGAAATATCGGACACAGGTACCAAAAAGAATCACACATATTCTCACCACCATAATTAAAAGTGGTAAAATGTATTATATTTAATATATTTAATAAATATATTAAATGTATTTTAGGCTTCAATTTGTAATTTTGATGTAATTTTTCTGCTATTTTAGTTACCAAAGCTGTATGATTGTGCTTCTTTTCAGTAAAGTCGAATCCTAGGAAGGGTGCATACCCTGTATACACTATGAAAAGATGTTTGGAGGTACATGCAGCAGTTCTTCATTTTGTCCGTACCTTTTTCTAAACAGCTTTYGATCACACTTGTCTCTATGCTGCAAAAATACAACTAGCTAACATGCAGGTAACACAAGCACATTCTAGCCAATGTGCCAGAGAGACTTAAGTGTGGTTACATAGCTGGGCATAAGTAAGTACTAGTGGCTTTATTTCAGCAAGCCTCTAGTCTACCCTTTTACACTTCTGCCTTATAGTCTTCACAATCACATGACAGGATTGACCTTTTCTCCTTTTTTTTGGTTTGTAGGTCTTTCCTTTAGCTTCTCTCCCTTTCCAATGCTAATTATAATTTTGCATTCTTTTTTTACTCTTTTAAACTTGTATCTTCATAAATATCTTACTACAGTTGAGAAGGACCATAGCCATGCGATGTACTGCTCAGCTTTCATAAGACCTTGATTGCTGTTTTCAAGAGCAATTTTGCCACCTAGAGCTAAATCTGCATCTGATTGTATCTGGGTTAGATGTATTAGTGATTCACAGTTACTGGATTACACCTCCATGAAAGAGTATTCACCAATAGAGAGTTTTAATTATAGCAACTTTTCAATATTAACCAAAACCCACAAAGACCAAATTGTCAGAGTAACAGACCTCTGCAAGCAGATCAGCTCCGTGGGCAGAAATTTCCTTCTCATACATTCAGTCTAAATTACGTATGTATGTTCTGCCTATACAGCTGGTATTGACGAGARGAAATAAAAGCAGTAATACATTTGAGACAAAAGCAGAAAGACAAAAACTGCAGTGCACAAAAAGAGAGAGACATTTTCCTTTGTTTTATCTGTGCTACTAATAGTGTTTTTTTTACAAGACTACCCAGAAACCTCACTTTGTGTGTTGCAAGCCTTTCCCATTTGCTAAGAAGCTTTTACCTCAGGGACCATATTATAGTAGCTCATTGGCTTACTCAGCATGTTTTCATTTGTCTGGAAGGTCTCCCATGACTACCTCAGCTCACTTCTCTCATAAGTACTGTTAATAGACTATCTTCACAGCAGAGTTAATTCAATTGCAAACATARTGAAATATAATATGAGACAACTCAGATGAAAAGTGCATTAGGTCTAGAAGCCTTTGTCCTGGAAACACTGTAGGCCAAACCAATGYGACTGTGTCCATAGAGACATCGTCTTAGCCTAAGTGCATTAAGAAGAATTGTTCCATGAATTCATTCATAATGAATCCTGCCACAGACAGGAGATGCTGTCTGTGGTAGTGATATGAAAACAATGCTTTACATAAGTAGCTTCCAAGTAGTTACTCATTATTAATGCAGACAATTCTGACAGCAAAAGCAAACAGCATTTGGCAGCAAGAACTTAATAGGAATATCATTAAGGAATTCAGTCTGCCAACCAGCAAGTACTCTGTTGTGCAGTGAACTGAATTCTCTGCCACTCTTTCTTTGGCTGCTAAACATAAAAGTGTCATTGTAAATTTATTTCTCCTCTTGATGTGTCTTACTGGTACCACACMTCAGCTTATCAGAAGATTGATGTCAGCTTCTGGCAATCTATTTTCTATGTCAATACCATAGAGATGGAACAGAAAAACATGAAAAATGTAGCATTCAAGAGAAGTTAAGCAAAGAAATACAAGACTGGTAATACATGGGTTTAAAACGGAAGATCAGCTATACCAGCATTTAGTTTGTCTGCATCTTCACTCAGTATACATCGATTGCTAGTAACAGCAGGAGGACCCACATGATCAAAGCTTCTCAGCTTTGATACAGAAAAGCCCAACTTTGTGAACTTACTTTAGCCCAGAGACCTGTAACACTGAAAAACATTTGGTTTTGTTCTAGAAAATGTTCATGTTGAATCCATTATAAGCTTTTATAATAAAAACCACTGTTCTCATGAACCACTCTGAAGTGAGTAGAGGTTAATTGTATCCATGTCGCACACTGTATCACAACTGCCACAAATAATAGTTTCTTCCTGTATTTGTAAACAGTTACTCGTGTATGTGCTTTGCAGGGTATTAGCAGATGGCAAAGGATAGTTTAAACACGGTCCCTGAATTTCCTGTTATTTCCTTCACTCACAGTTATGTGAGTATATTCACTCCGTTTTGTGTCACCAAACTGAAATGTATTTGAGCCCCATAGTTTTAGCTTGACCCTGAGACAGTAAAACAGTTTTATAAAATATCTGAACATAATTTCTGTATCTATTGCTTTAGAAGAGTTAATTGACAAAATAGGATTGGCATGTAGCACTCAGACCAGCAAGGCAGAATACCATCCTTGTGGCTGTGCAGAGATGTAAAACAATGTAGTGCCCTGGTCTCAATCCAGACTCAGCTGGCTTTGGATTAGCAAGTCAGCATGTACCTACTGTTTCACTAGAGGTGATCTGCAAAGGATAATAATGTTTATCAGGCCTCTTCCAAAAAAAAAAAAAAAAAGAAGAAGTGCATACTGTTCAAAAGAACAAAGAGCTATAAAAAGCCTCATGGCTGGAGAATGACGAGCACTGAGCTTTTTTTCCTGCTTCACTTTTGATCTTATCAGGAAATATCAGGAAGAGAAATCTTGTCTTTTATWGCTTTGGTGAAAAAATTATCGAGCATTTGGTGCCTTACCATTTTATTCAGCTTTCCATTGAGACTCTAAGGGAAAACAACACCTAAAAGTGYTTCTTTTTTACAACCTGAATAGTTGAAAATTCTTTTTGTAGTAAAAGTCTTTCAGGCCATCATCCTCACCATAATTTAACCATCACCTCCAATTTTTCAGTTCTCTGCAGGTCACTTCCATMTGTATATAAATACATTTTTTTCTAGGACTCCAATAAAATTAATAAAAGGCCAGTCAGAGTATTACTATGAACTTAAAATTTGTGTTCATAGGTTCATCATCAACTACCCTTATTTGAAGTATGTAAAGATAATTTGCAAGAGTAACTTTTGTCGTAACTACTCTTTTTGGTCAACACACAGACACCAATATGTATCAAGGTAAAGGAACTAGGATGAGTAAATATGACAGAAAAAAAGTAGGGAGCAGCTATATCTAGAGCTTGAGTGTCTCTGAGAGTATTCTTGAACAATGCATAGGTAATTGCTGCTATTACGTCTGATCTCTTGAGAGTGTTTTTTTCCCCTTGTATTTAAGAAAGAAAAGCCAGTAATATTTTAATCCTSAGATAATTCTGTTTTTAGTGGTGGTGTGTGTGTGCACCTATATTTATGTGTTCATAGGATTTTAGTAGACAGGGGAGTCAACTTCCATACTTACACCGCAGGAAGTATGTTTTGGAAGGTGATTTGTCCTGGCTAAAGATATTTTCCAACAAGCATAAAATCTGCTTTTTTTTCAGGCTGATGCCATCTGTAAAGATCCTTACCTAGGTCTAGAATGCACAGGAATCCTATTAGTTGGTGTCTACTTTGATCTGATTGTGGTTATCAGTTACTCTTAAAACAATATCCAAACCTCCATTCAGGTTTGTCCTACRTATTTCACTTTATTGAGCCATCAGGTTTGACTGCACTCATTTTGCACTAGGACTGATGATTTCATTAKCTTTTTTTTCACTTTTTTGATTATTTCACTAGTTTTTCTCTACTTTTCCAGGGATAACTACAACCAGCTTAGTATAATTTGATAATTCATCTGCTTTCTATTTTTATTCTTCTATAGAATATTTCAGTCTATGCTTACAGAATATCTTGTTTAAAACTCATGGGCACATCAGAGTTGTGAACTTCCACAGTTCCATATTTTTAGTTCTATATATTCTCTTATGTCTATATGTTGAATAATTAGGGTTAATAAATCAGCAGTTAACCATGCAAAACCTCATTTTAGAGGACCAATGTCCAACTGGTCCAGAGAAAATGATGAATGCTTTCTTCTAGATTAATCTTGTCTATACTGTTGCTTTAGATGTTCTAACTTAGCAAAGCGGTTTATTTTGTAATTCTTTCAAGCATTTCTTATGGGGAACCAAATTAGAACAATGCTAATCAGAAGCTTCAAAAGTGACCGTTATCAATACCTTTGAGATTTTGGAGATTCATGCATAYTCCCAGACTTTTTTCTGTTGCTATGGAAGAAAGCTACATATTACTAAACCCCCTACTTTTTGTTTGTCTATAGTCTTTCCTCCACTGAATTTCTCATCGTTGGGAGTATAGTAGTGTGAACAATTGTCATTTACTAACCCAGTTCCAATCCCGCCAAAGGGCAGAGTGACTTTGCAGGGAAGCAATGCTATCTATACTAATAAGCATTAGTGGCAGYCAGGAAATTGGGTCTTTTGAGTAGACTCTGCATGTTGCCAGCTCTCTCTGCCATTCAGCATTAATGAAGGAGCTGATGAACTTGCTGCAGCTAACGACTGCTTCAGGAAAGGTTGCAAGGCTATTAAATTAGGAAAGCAAATACAGCACATTAAGACTAATTGAGCAAGTTGATTCCTGTTGTGACTGYGATGTTGCTGGTTATGATAATGACACCTCTTCAGTTTCTGAAGCATTCCAGGGTTCTCATGTAGGAGTAGAGGAAAATTTTGGAATAGCAGCAATTTTTGAAGTAGTGTTAATGTCAGCAGTGACAGTACTGGTGACAATCAATTTTGGAGGAGTAGTTTACCAAGGGTGGCCAAAATCTTCAGGTCTGCTCTGTCGTGGAGAAGGATAGATTGCCATCATAGTGACATAGCAAAAGGGATTGGAAGGAGCCTTGAGGGTTTACCAACTTTCTTCCTCTACTRTGTATTCCTGAGAGTTATTTGCCTAATAACTGATGGAGATTCTCTGAGCTCCTAGGCAATCTGTTCAGGTGTTCCATCAGTCTTGCTGTTAATCATTCTTTTCTATTGTTTGAATGAATCTTCCTTGCTGAATCCYATTAATTCTTTCCTTATTCACTAGAAATGGGGAGCGCAGATTATTATTTTTGTTTTTGTAATGGGCTTCCACATATTTGTAGACAATTGCCATGCTCTCAGTCTTCTCTTCTGTAGACTAAAAATTCTCAGTTCTTTCTTTTGTGACAAAAAGCCTTAAAGAAAGTCTTTTCCTAAAAATAGGCATATTTAATTTGTTTRATTGTTCTTATGACTACTCACTGTGACCAGATTCTTATTAGGGAAGACAGCATGATTTCCAAACAAGATGAAGATGAAAGAGAAGGATTTTAGATATGAGCGCCATTCTCAGATTAATCTGTAGTGAGGCATGTAATATTTTACACTTAGGTTATAAAGACAGTGCATCATCAATGGAAAGTGAAAATTATATTCAGTGTATGCATTTAGTTYCGCAGAACACTTTTTTTTCTAGACTGGATCACCTCAGTCTTGCTTTGGTTTCCTTTGAACCAACTCCTTTCCATCTGAGATGACTTTTTGGGAGAAGGGATGCAGAAACTTCAGTGAGGACAGTGATTCCATCACCACAGTATGGGATACAATACTGAGTTCATGATATTGGATTGAGGAAGGGAAAATATCAATCCCTAATTGCAAAAAATTCAGAGTGGAGGAACAGCCCCTCTGAGAGTTCCCGTTGAGTTCTTCTGCAGAGAAAGCAGAACTTCTGCCTTCTGGGTCCTATGTTCTTGCTCTGTTTTGTAGCTAACTTAGGGGTATCCAAATGCTGAGATAAAAGGTGCTGAGAAGCCCAGCAACGTGGACATAGAGATCTCCATGACMATGAAAAATTTACTTTTTAGAGCACCATGAGTCCTGCAAACTCTACTTACAATTAGATATTTATTATTTTATTCATTATCTTAATAATACACAACAGCTCCATTGAAGTGTTCCAGAAGAAGTGAAGCAAAACCTGCCCTGWGGACTCAGTGCCAGGAGGAATGGATCACAGTCTGAATTTTGTTTCCAAGCAAAGAACACTTTGTAGAGACAGAAAGTTCAGCCTAGAGAAAGTTCACATGTGGCTGAAAAGTGATTTATTTCTTTTTTTAATGTGACAGACAAAATCAATGACATGAACAGGGAATAACCATTAAATCTTCTTACCAAGGGGAACAATGACTACAGAATTATGCAGTCCTTGCAGATTCCATTTATTCTGCTTTTAAAGAAACTTTCTTGTAGATCAAGTTTTTATTCAGAATGACTTCTGTCTGCAAATCAGTGTGAAATCATAGAGTTTAACTGGTTTTATTGTGAATTTTAATTGAATGAGGTAGTAGCAGAAATAGAAAGTAGCATTTCCACAGTTCCCCAGCCACACTCCTCATTCTCACATGAATATTTTCCACTCYCACAAAATATGAAGAAAAACTGATGCTCACACCAGAAAGTTATGTTTCAATATACAATTAATCAACAGATTCCATACTAATTCTCCTGATCTAAAGACAAGCAGGTTATATGAGATATTACTTGACATTTGGTGGAGCAAGTTACGAGGATYTATGGCTGCATCTACATTATGTTCTGCTTTGATATAAAGTGAGGTTTTGTAGCAAATTCTCACATCTGTACCTAGCTGTGTTTTGGTTGATTTGGCCTATAAGGTGATTGGGTGTGTGCAAAYTTCCGGTTGAAGAAAATTAAACCTGAAGCTGTTTTCCAGGTGTGCAAGTACACTCCAACCCTTAACAAGGACTTAAGAGCTTGGATCAATGACTGGTCCTTTGGAGAACTTGAGTCCAGAGCCAGGGTCCAGACAACAGCTGATCTGAAGTAGAAGCCTGGCACCACCTGATGTAGATACAGAAGACAAGCATTAATTGCTTCTTTGCACTGAGCCACTCCTCTTACACCAAAGAACTTGCAAAAGTTGACATTGCCATTGAGTCTTCAGTATCTATTTTAATCTCCTTCCTTTGTTCATACTTTTTTTTTTTTTTTTTTTTTTNTTTTTAATACAGACACTAGGCCCTTGCCATAATAGGACTTTTCTGATTTGTTCTTGGGAACAAACCAGTGGCCTGAACAAGTTCTCCTGTTTCCAGTTTGTGTATCTAAGTGTAAGTTATGACCTTTCATTTTTTTCTTTTTTTCTTTCCTGGAACATTTTCCATATAATTTTCTTATCTTTGAGATGCCCATTCTACTGTTAAATGGAGTAGCATGGAGATGGAGAAGCTGCTTTTGTATAAATTAGCTTCCTCCTTTGTCTTACTTTTCTAATGAATTTTGCAGTAGCTGTTTTTCAGAAGTTCTTTAGAAACATTGTCACAGGGGACTCTCATTGGATTGCTCATGGAGTTTTAGCACAGTMTATATTACAGTATAGCAAAGGCATAATTCAGTAAATGTTATTAAATGTTAGTATGCTTGAAGTAGAACTGCAGCATGCCTTCGTCTATGACCCTGACTGTTTTATGATTTTATGTCATCCATATTTGGCTACGGTTTGCATGCACAGTTTGTTCTTAGGCCTGTTGTACTGGAATTGCTTCAGTCTCCTTCTCATACAATTTTTTTAGATTATCAGATGGTGTAGTTATGTGTTAAAATTCACRTGGGTTCAAGGGAAGGCTGGACAAATTACCAGAGGAAAAATGCAAAATGCTAGATATAGGGTGATAATAATACCTCTTGAGAGAGGTATTATATCTGTTCAGCCTCTTCTTACACACTTTCAGGCATCTGCTTCCAGTCGTTCAGGACCACTTCAGCCACCTTTTCCTTTTTGTGGATGTACTAATTCCCTTGATAGTAGCAAGTTCAGCTGGTGGTTATCAGCTGTGGATCTGCCCCTTTAAGCTTGACCTTCCTCACAAAATCAGCTAGTGACTCTTTACTCATCTTCCATTCTTCAGAGTATCTGTAGAACAAGCTTCCTACTYCTTTCCCCATTTCTTTAGAAGCAAGAAAGTGCTTTTTCAGGGAAGAGATGTTCCCTCGGTAGGAGAAGGTGGCTTTCATTTAGCAGTGGATACCAGAATTATTAATTTCCATGCTGTGTGGCTACTTTTTATCTCTTACGACCATTTTTCCCTCAGATGCTCTGGAGCCTTTTTATTTTGTGAAGTTGTGCGGATACCAGACACAGCACATGCAGGTACTGATGCAGCCCAATGACTGATGGGTTKTTGCACCTGATATTAAACTTGCTTTGCAAATTTGATATTGCTCTTGCAGCAATAGCTGAAAAGGGAGCAGAGTATTTTCAAACATGATGGAGCTTCCCTGTTTTAGAAATTTGGAAGTATGCTGGAATTAGAAGAAAACTCTTCCTTGTCACTGTAGTGAAATGCAGCAAAATCTGAAAAAAAAAACCAAACCAAACCAAACCAAACCAAAACAAAACACCTCAGTATTTTCAGTGTGTGACCTGTCTAAAAATGCTGCTAAACATCCATACAGAACATACTATATGCAGGATATTTTGAGTGCAGATGTTGAGACTGCAGCAGCAACCAGTCAGTTGCTTTATTATTTAGCTGCTGTCTGACTGAAGGCCAACAAGGAACAACAGGACTCCCCTGAGAGTACTGGGCTGCCTCCAGTGATACTGCTCAATGCAGGGAGCTTATCTGATGCTCATCTCATAATATGAATTAAAAGACTCGTGTTATGGAGTCAATGTGGTGGGCAAGGGCTGTTTTCAGACCCTSCAGTATGGATGCCTGATTTGGGTATTTGTGTAGTGCAGTCTCTATTCAAGAGAAGTGTGCCGTTCAGATTGTCTACCACCCTTTGCTTTGCTTTGTCTGAAATCACCATACAGCCTAAGTTAGAACCCATGAACAAGGGTTCTTCTCAGCTAACTTTAGCAATTCACAAGAGAAATGTCTAGTCTTTTTTCTAAGTTCCCCTTGTAGTCTAGGGAATGAGACACTGTACTGCAGTTGATGATATAGTCCACATTCTCACAAACCTCCACAACTACCTATTGCCCCCTGCGAGCTATTTTGGTGCCCATTCAAAAGCTCAAGACCCATTCAGGTCCCCACTGCCCATTACTGCCAGGCCCTGGATCTGCCTGAAGAGAAATAGCAGYTAATGTGAGCATCTGGAAACACAGYARCTTCTGTCATCTCAGTAGCATCGGAGATAATTCCAAGATTTCTTTGGAGAAATAATTGAGTTCAGTATTAAAAAACCCATGTCCCAGTTAGGCATGTTTGAGAGTTCTGGAGATCAGCCCTGCAAAGGATTGAGTAACTTGTTCCCATGTAGGCAAAATGGTTGAGAATGAACTTAACTCAAAGCTCATGCAATTTCCCAAYCTAGTAAGTGCTTTGCTGAATCAGCACAGCACCTTCATTTATTGATAGGTTGCTTGGAGTTAGTATTCCAATTATCTAGAGCAATATGACCATTATCTCTGGAACAGAAGTGGATAATTTCATCCTAGAAGGTGTTTAAACAACTACTTTCAGAAAACAGGCTGGTTTAAAGTTACTGCAGTAGTTCAGAATTTATTTAGTGGGTTGATGCTGAGCAAAGTTCAACATGAYGTATTTATTCCTTTTAATCATGTCAATGTTATCTTGACAATAAACCTTTAATGATTCAAAATCCATTTGAAATAACCAGGATTCAATATAWTTCTGTTTGTAAATCTAATTAAAACTTTTGTTCTGAACATGATTTTCCCTTTAATGCCAACTGCATTACTATATATTTTAAAAATTCAGTCATATGACTGAATAGATTTAAAGTAGTAGGTTATAAAGAAGGAATGGACAATCTGAGTGAGAAAAGACTTTAGGAAAAACCTGAATAATAACTAGCTGGTTAGCAAAGGTTTTTTTTACTATTTTATGAAAGGCAAATTGTTGCCACATTTTCCGTATTGTTTTCATCATAATACCTCTGGATTTTCTTGTGTGCACAGCTTTGCTCTTTGGGCTAATCTAAATCTAAATCTTAATTTATTTTTTTTCTGGAAAAGGAGATTTTTGTATGCATTCAACTGCTAATCTCCTTGGAGTGCAAGGGACCAGAGATTTTGAGCCAGTCTTAATAGAAGGCAATGAAATGCTCACTTTGGCTTCAGCTTTTTTAAGATACRGAGAATACTTAGCTATTATTTTAAACTGCTACTATTGTTAATTGTCTCTTATTTTCAAATCTTATGAACTCTCATTCTTTTCAAAATAAAACAAATTCAATGAATATGACTAAAATGCACAATGGGATTCATTTGCAATTTTATTTACTTGTACACATATAAAAAAGCACACACTTACCCATGCATACACCTTCAGACACTTCAACATCATGAACAAATAAGTGCTTTCTCTGATAACTGTAATTTAACAGTGGCTGCTGGGATCTGCTAAATCCTGCTGAGGGTAATTTTTGACTGTACGTTCACTAGCAAATATTAACAYCCACATTTCAATTAACAGAACCAGGATAACAAGAAATTAATGAACCAGTCACTTAAAATTAATTGCTTCTGTCTCTCACACTGTCTTACACAGWCAATCTGTAAGAAAGATGTTTATTCATTATAATGCAATACATATAACTAAATGTATTTTCTCCCTCACATCTGCAAACTGCTGTGGCTCAGAGCTCCAKCAACTTTAGCCGTGAGCTCGAGTGGCGTTGTGGCAGCTATGAGTGAGACCGTTTTCCTTCAGAAATTCAATGTCTTCATTTCAAGTGTGACAGAAACGGGGCGCAACTGCAACCAGAAAGGCTGCAGCTTGATCCTGAGTTAATTCTGCCTTGGAAAAAAAAATACAGACCAGCAAGCTGCTGCGCAGGGAAGGGGCTCTCTGCCACCATCTCCTGGTGGACAGGGGACGGTACATYCAGGGAAGGGATCGTTTGTGGAAGTGTTCCCTTCCTTGCAGCGATTTGCCAAAACGTCTCTTTGCTCAAAGAGGTGCACAAAGGAGAATTTTTTCGTCCTGATGGGCAGAGAAGAGAAGAGAGCATCTCTCGAGCTGGGATGCCTGTAGCTAGAAGGTGCAAGCCCAGGCAGTGCTTTGAAGCTGGAGACAGCTTTCTGACTCATGCCACCCAAGTAAAAAGAGCAGACAAGTGAGAAAGAAAATGGACATAAGTGATTCATTTAAAGAATGTTTTCTTTCATTGCAATGGGCAAGGAACTGATTTAAAATTACCAGAAAGGGTGGAGTGTTATTTATTGCTCCTTTATGTATAAATATGGCTTTTCCCATATTGACACAGTCCCCCTCTGTCTTTCTGTGTCTCCTATACAGATTTTGTACCTGCAGAAAGGGAATTACTGCTCAGTAAGGGTGTCTGAAGAGGAACTGAGTATTTCTGAAGTTTATGAATGGGGTTCCTTGGTATTTTTAAATGTTAAAAAGAACTGCTATGAAATTGGAACCTGACAAGTTTTGCTGGCAATTCTATTGGCAGGAAGGCTGCACAGATACTTTTCTAAAATGGAATACAATGAGTCTGTTGCATTACTAATGCTGTTCTTTTGAGGAAGGCACAGTGCTTGTAGAGCCAAGAAACAGAGAAAACTACTTTTTTGAGTCATTATCTTAAGAAACCGTCTTTCACTCAAGAATGCTATAGTTGTGTAGCTCTCCTATGTCTATGAAAGGCAGTTGAAGGCCTCACAGATTTCTCCTCTAACAGGAGACACCACTGAGTCTGGTCAGCTATCCAGGAGTGTACATAGTACCTAGGGAGAGTGCAGGGTACTGTGTGAGGGAGCAAGTSAAAGCATCCACTGACCATGGCATGCTGAGTGGTAGAGCATGAGGGAGTCTGTAGCACTGCATTGCCTAGCTATATCAAGACTCTGCCTCTGTGGGGTGGAGGAGGGAAAAGCCTGTATGTCTCCTGCTCAACAGCCCCTTTTCATATTGTCTGGAGAGTTGCATGAGAGATTTTCTTTATTGCAGTAGGTGTCCTGCACAGTCCTACAGCTCAGGACTCCCTTTGCAGGGAGTAAACRGGATACAGTAGTGTGAGTAGCAGCCAGTGTTTTTAAACTAAGCAGCTCAGCATCTCTGCAGATGCTCAGATGAGCCATTGCAAAAGAAAGAAGCATAAATCTTCCTTAGGCTGAGGATATTATTGTAGCTGTGCTTTAGGCAATGACAGCTGTCATACAAATCAGCAAAGAAACAAACATCCCCACAAAGAAATAACTATATGCTACCAGAGTGTGATCTTTCTGCCAACGACTGGCAGCAGCAAAGCTGCTCTGAATAGAGCCCCATGGCATATAAGTGCCAAGTACTATAGGAAAGTGTTAACGGTTATTGACTGAGCTAAGTACCCTTGTACCACACAAAGACAGATAAACATAGGTTGTGAGGTGACACATAGCACAGTTGCCACATATTATTTTGAGGAAACTCCAGAAGGTCTGGATCATGAGAGTGAGTAAGAGTAGACTAAAGTATGTGTCCTTCTTCAGTGAACTGTACTCRGCCTGAAAACTAGTGACTGACTGAACAAACTAGCTGTGTAAAAAGATAAATACTGAAATGTGATRTGATGTTTGAATAATTTCCTTCAGTAGCTTCAAGCTTTGTTAGGACAAAAACCATTTCAGGCAGATTTCCAGAATATAGCTTGACRGAAAGGCATTTACCTTCCTCCAAATTGCACATCACAATTTACTTTTCTGAGGCATCAGAGATTGACTTTAAGGATCTGGGTAGTCTGGCTTTGACCTGGGCTGTGGTGACTCTTTCTTCACTTCAGCTTGTAATTTCTAGAGAACTTAACAACTCCAGTATGATTTGGAGGTGGAGAAAGAAGCACCTGTGGATATACAGTCTCATGGCAGCCTTAAGTTCCCGAAGGGACACGTAACAAGATATTTTTTCGTTTTTGTTTTTTTCTCATTAACTCTTCAAAGGCACGAGCATTATAGTCATCTTCTTTAGGATGGATGCTGCTGTCTAAGAAGACCATCTGTCAATGAAAACATCAGAAACAAGAACTGCAGTAGCCTGGTTTCCCATGTCTGTTTCTCCTCATCCCTTCCCTGTTTCCCCACTACTCCTAGGAAAATTTTTGGTATCTAGTAGAGTGCAAAACCACCCTTTAATGGGAGTACCAAACAGAAAATATGATTCCATAAACCTTATTTATGTGGAAAACTTAGTTTAAACTAAGAAAGAGCCTAAATTATGTTAGTGTGATTTCTGTAKAAAATTTCTGTAGAAAATGACACTAACATAATTTAGGCCTTTTCTTAGTTTAAACAGTAGTTTACAAGCTATTATCAAGTGGGAATATGGGGCAAGAAATGTTGAGAAAACATCGATCTTTGGGTATATATGGTATTGGAAGACTAACATCGCACTTGCATCTGAGGTGACCTTAGGATGGCAGTTTACCTGCCTAATACCATACAGATTAGGTCATTGTGCTTTAAGTTTTTTTTTTTTTTTTTTTTTTTTTTTTTCAGATCTTGCTGAGATGAAGCAGTTAGGTACCAAACCTAATGTCCACAGACAGTCTAAATAAAAAGACCTCTGCCCACATGGACTTCATTGCAAAATTCTAACCTCCTAATGCAATAAGGCATCTCATTGGACTCAGAGCCATATCACAACAATCTATTCTGGTTTTAGGTACTCTTACAACACAAAATATAAGCAGTTAAAAGATGCAAGTGCAATATTTCTCTCAATCTGTGCAAAACCTAATATATAGTGAAACCACAGGCAGATCTATATGTGAAGGTAAATAAGCAGAATTTACAATTCAGCACTTCACAGCAGAAATCAGGAAGGAAATGCATGAACTTATCAGTGTGCTAAAATAATTTGTTCTATTTTCCAATTGATATTCTTCACATAGTTTAGTAATTTAAAATTTCATGTACTTCACTGAAGCTATAGTTTGCTTAGCAGGATCTTTGTACAGTATCGTGCATTGCAAACTTTGCACTGAATCTAAWGCTAGACAAGGGTCCAGAGGCAGAAGGGCAGGGGGAAGGAGGAGAAGAGAGGGGAGGAGAGGAGAGCAGAGGAACCATTTTTTACAAGATTAGAGGCAGAATGTCTACGGTTGCACTTCATGAAATCTACTCTTTCGGCTCATTAGCGCCAGTGCTGGTGCTCTTATATTTTGAGGTAATTCACAGAATTATTCATTATATGACTTCTGCAGTCCTTACTTTTAATCTCACTGCTCATGCTGTTGTTGTTTTGAAAACCATGGGAAGAAATCTGTATAATTTTATTCAGAAACATTAACTCAAAAATCGTCTGTCAGGAAAGCCTACAGATTTGCATGGTACAGTCCATTTCCTATCCAGTCCCTGTTGCCAGATGAGAGACTGCAGATCAGAGTGTCTGGATGGGAGGTAAAAGTTTTATGTCAGATGTGAATTAGAATTTGCATTTATCTTGTGTGGGTGTATGAAAGTAGAAGTAGGTGCAGAGTGGATGAAAACACTATATGCTCTTCAACCAGCATGTGCAGGTGTGGATGAGGAATGTAAGCCTTATACAAGCTACTCCCAAGACCCTGTTTAGCCTTCAGCATTAGCCACCAAAATTTCCCTGATGCATATAGTAATTCATAGTGCACTGTAGTTACCTGAATCGGTCTTAAGAATTCTGCTGCCAGCCTAAACTCTGCCTGAAGATTTTGTTTTCTCCAAATAATAATTTCTAGTTTATTTACTTTTTCAAATGAAACTACTTACTATCTGTAGGGTAGATCTTAAATATTTCTTGAGTATTTGCACTTGATTTGAATGTATTTCGTTCTAAGATATTTGCACAGCATCCTGAATGCTGTGAAAGAGCTTTATAACTCAGTAATGTGTCATCAAAATCTATTTTTGCCTGAGCTCTTGAGCACATTTTCAAAATGCCTACCTGACTCAATCAGCTGCAATCATCCAGAGTATACATGAATGATTGATTTTGACATCTGGAATGGTAAGATTATTATAATACAGAATAAAGCACCTATGCCATTTCTGCCTTGAATGGCTATTAGGGTGATAACATAAAATAATGATCTGTCTATCTAACACAAATGTGAACATTTAAACTTAATGCATTTTACAGTCAAAGCAGAATGCTTTGCAAGGAGCAAGATGTATAAAAAGCTTGTTTTAAAATGCATATCATCATCATCCTATATAAAGACCTACATAATCATGATTCTCATTTTCAGCTAGCAGTACCCAGCACTGTATTTTGCATAATTAAGCTAGCAAAGGCTGTTATTTAATGTTGCTCAGCTGGCATATATACTAGTAATGGAAAGGTTTGTGGTAGTAAGAGCTCCCATGCTTAATATTTTTATAAATAACAAAAAGAAAGCGGTCCAAATCTTTGAGAGTAAATAGTTATGTTCAAGTCAGTGGCACTGTAGTTCATTTTTATCAGCTTAGCATAAGCTCATCACATTTTAACTCCTACTGAATACCAATAAGGTAGCAATTAAATTTTAGTGAAAAGCATGTCAGACTTTAGCAACTGAATCCAAGCACTTTGAGTCCACTTTTTCCTGGCTAACTAGGAAATTGAATGTATTTTCACTGTATAAGTCTCTGTTTTGTAACTAGGGAATAAATGACCTTATCATGGTTGTGCCTGTTTGTTTGTAGTTCTCCAAATTTCAAGAGTTAATGCAATCCTGCTTTTGTGCTGCACTCAAAAGCACCCATTCTAGATCAGATTAATTCCATTTTTGGGGGATCTAGACTTTACCAGTAGGTGCTTCCTGGGCCAACACCAATATTTACAATAGCTGCACCTTAATTCATATTTCGCATTCCTACACACTCCGAATTGACTGAAAAACTGCACTGGAGTGGAAGTGACAAGAAAACATTTTATATAAGGCTCCTCTATAGCAAAATGTCAATAATAGTGATGATAATGTTCTACAAAGTCTAATCAGAAGAGAATTTGAAAAACAATGGCATTGTTATAGAAGAAAGTGCCAATATTGCAGTCAAATAAGCAGAGAGACACTGTGGGCCTGAAGAAGTTGGCAGGATTTGGATCAGATTGTGGCTTTTGTGCTGTTTCAGTCAGCTATGCCTGTTGCAAGTAATGTTCTTCAGAGTGGAGAAAATGTTGGATATTCTCAGTTAATCCATTTTTTATCTATTTTTCAGTCTTCAGGCTGTACTCAGGTATTTCAGAGAGGAAGAAATATTAAAACTTTTAATAAGACTACTCAGATAAATAATAAATAAAGAGATATTTGTGTGCTTAAAGATGTAGAAGCTTAGGGCCTTTATGGAATCAACCAGAAAGCTTGCAATGAAATTCATCTAACAAATATTTCAAGCCAAATCTGTTTAATACATCAGAGGTCCCTAAAAAGGCAGCACATTACCTACCATTTGTTTGTTCAGAAACTGGATGCAAATTGTAATGGTACAAGGCTGGGCAAGCTGCTTTTTTTAGTTTTCTAGCTTCACTTCTAGTTCCATCAGTCTGCATACCTGGGATCCATGCAAATTTTGTTTTAGGAGCTCTAAGCATAATGGTTTTGAGATTTGAAACCTAGATAAAACCTTAAAATATGTATGTCACTAAGACCTATATCCATGCTTAAAATTGAATGTATGCTCACTGATGGGTCAGTGCCCAAAGATTGTTCCAGATACTGAGGAAAACACATTATATTTTATCTGTCTTTGTACGTTTCCCATGTTAACAATGTGAAGAATAACCTGCTTTGGAGTTTTGCAAAGAGTGTGCATTTGTTTGTGTGTGAAAGACCAACAMATTTCTCCTCTGAAGATTTCACCTGTGAACCCTGCTCATCTGTTGCGCAGAAAGAGAGCTTGAAGCAAGGGCCTGCCCCTCATATCCCCTGGGAGCTGTTCCCAGGTGGAGACCACACTGCTGTGCAGCGGATTGTCTGTGCCTGGTCTCAGACCTCCTTAATTCTGACATGGACTCTCTGACTCAGCTTCACAGCTGGACCTTGGACCTGCCTCATCACTGAGGACGTTCGGGGTGGTAACTGGGCTGTGCCAGGACCAGTCATTGTCTCTGGACCCAATCCTGACCCTGTGTTGCTGGCCCAGCATGTTGGCTCCCTGCTGGTGAGTCCCAGCTCCCGCCAGCCTGGCKATCATGTTTGGCTCTTGGCTCACCTTCCCTTGCAGAGCAGCTGGCCCTCATTGCTTCCTGACACTGTCCAAGCGCTTCAAAYGGAAAGTCAGGAATTTCCATCTGAGAGAAAAAGAGACCTGATTTGGAAGAAGAGAGTGATTCAAGTGATCTAGAAATAACCAAATCAGAATTTGCTTAGTTCATCCCACCACTGTTCCAGGGGTCTTCCAGGCAGACACTGGCCCTGATCCGATTACATTCTCTAGACTCTTCTCTTCCCCAGAAAAAAAAATTAACAGGATCATCAAGTTATCTATGTAACTGCAAAGAATCTGTCCTCCCTGAACTCAGTGTTCACAGAGTCTAGCCCGACTGTGCTAGGGTTTGTCTTTCTGCTGAAAGTAATATCAAAACAAACATAGCTTTTTATCTGCACAGACTGGCTCATGTTTTGCATTCCGTGTGAAGGATTTCCTGTCTATCCCTCTCCTACGTAAAGCAGCCTTTCTGTTCTCCTTGTTATGCCCTTCTGACATGTTGACAGGTAGACTGAGCAAAATTTACTTTACATATTCATCTAATGTTCTTCTCACAGTCTGTTAAAAAACCAGCAACACCATAAAGTGCTCATTATCAAGTGGGACTTTTCATTTTAACAGGTGATTTTTTTTGTCAGAATGATTTTTACAGAAGAGACCACACATTTTGGGGAGCTGTTTGTCATTTTCTTTCCTCAGGTGGCAAGACATGTATAAAAATGTTATCTTATTAAACAAATATTTGGCAGGAAGCTCTGAACCTTACTGAGGACTGTCCAGTAAGACTGCCCTGCCAACACATATTGCAGAATGTAACCACAAAGCTGCCTTTCCTGTTTTTGCACATGAATAAGGGAAGAATTCATCTCAGCTGGACTTAGACAGCTAATCTTAGTTAATCATTGCAGCAATTGTAATCATTTTTTAAAAAGTATCTAAAATAACTAGAAGGAGTTTCCCCGTGGAGATGCCAGTCTCTCTCTCTTCCCTAGAGGAAGTGTCTAGACTGCCAGTTCAGAGTGACATCAATTTTTTAGACAAGGAAGTTAGGTGAAACCCTACTCTTAGTTTCTAATGTCATCCTAGGTTATTTCAACTATATCACCATTTTTTACTCCCCCATTGCCTTTTTCAACAAGCGAAGCTCTTAGCTTCTGAGACCCACTCTGCAGCTGCCCATGCCTGCAAATGCCTGGATTTGCCATCACTGTTATCTTCACAGGTCTTCTTGACCATACGGAGGAATGACCAAGGGGAAGAGCAGCTAAGATATGGCAGATCATGGTTTTTAAAGCACACTAACCATAGCAGGGGAGTTACCATAAGTCTAAGCTGCATAGTGGCTTTTTCTCAAATGTGATGCCACTCCATCTCCTGATGAAGGTTCCTGGATCAGCTGCTTTCTCCACTAGATCTCAAATTATATTTCTCTAACTGTGACCCCAACTTAGAAAAACAACAAAATAGAATCATCAGACAGARAACATGGTATGTCAGATACCATTGGGCACAAGGAAAAGATAATTCATAGTTAAGTGACAGGAAGGTGGTGGAAAAGCCCATAATTCTAAACTGATCTAAGTTATGTAAACAGTATCTTCCTAATGTAGTATCTCTCCTGGCATTGCACAGCTGTCATCACACACAGGGCTCAACACATGAAGGTTCTGCTGACCTGTAAAATAATTGTCCCTTTCCCTCATAGAAAATGTTTTTTTTCTATGCAGCCTTTTTCTGGACTGCATCACTCAGCCATGAGTATAAAATATAAGAAGACTGTATTAGCCGGAGTGGACTACTCTGAGTGATGACTGGACATAAATGTGGGAAATACTGGCAATAGGTTGAGCAAAAAAGGCACAGATGTTTTGCTTTTGTAAATTCTTCCAATGCACAGGATTTGTATTATGCTCAATAATTTTCATTTGAAATAACTTTTTTGTTTCTTCTCCATTCCCAGCATCTCTGGGACATACTGTGTGGTCACTGAAGGAGCTGCATCACTTTTATGGTAGTAGCTGTGTCAACCCCTGCCTTTAGTTTGGATTTTCCATGAGAGATATAGAACTTCCAAAATTCAGGCTGAATTTTCAAGAGTTCCCAAGGGAATTACTTGCTGAATGCTCTGAAACACTGTGGGAGCCAGACATCAAGTTTCTCTAACAAATTTGAAAAACTCCCTCCTTACATCTAGAGGTTACTCCTCTGCATTAAAAAAATGTCAGTGGAGGCAGCTTGAAGCGGGAGAGATAAGACTTATTTCAGCACTGTTTCAAAACTCCTAGGACTTTAACATAAACCCACACTATTATGTCCAGGCAGAACAATAACACTTTCTGGTTTCTTGCTTTGATATCATAAGAAGAAAGCATGGGTTAGAGTTTGCTCTTACTACATTTCAATTCAAAAGCTGATATTTTTACATTGGTCTCTCAACTTTCCTAGAATCCTTGAAGAATCCACAGAAGACCTGTGCCAAAGTGTACTGAAGTCCATGGGAAAGGATCCTTTAATCAGATTTATGGTATATCTATGGACTTAAACAGAACAGAAAATTAAGATAACTGCTAACACCTAAACAGCTTTTTGCTGAACTTCGAAACATGTCATCCTGCTCAAAAACATTCATCCTGCTTGAATCTCTCTAAATCATGACTGCTTGGTGTGTTTGCACACTGAAATTGCAGGACATTCTCTCCATATCTTCTAAAGTGGTAAAGAGCAGCTACTGCAGGAAGTACATCTGTTCTGCTTTCTTTATTAGATATCATATTTTTAAATGTTTCCTACATATAATTAGGTATTTATCTTTGTTCAGAGGTGTGCAGGAAAATTATGACAAACTTCATGATATGGTACAAAAAGCTGTTCAACAAAATCACTTCATCATTCATCTGAAAGGGAATGGAATGTTGTACATCAATATAATTTTTTAAAACAGGATGACTGAACAGGCTTTTTCAGGAACAATGTGATAAAAGGCTGTCAAATTTGTGTGGCTAGCTCTTCATAAATATTAGTATGTCTACTTTTTTATTTACTGAAAAGTCATTGTTTTAGAGAAGTGACAGGTATACGTTATTAAAATCATTTTTTTACAGGTTTTACTTTGCCAAAAGTCCACTGTTARCTGAAAGTTGCAACAAGGCTGTACAATACAATGTGATGCCATTAATTCCAGGGTCTTTCTAAATGGGTTTTCTTGGAAGAAAAAAAAAAAGAAAGAAAGAAAGAAAGGAATGTACCATTAAAGGATCTCACCTTCACACCTTCAACCGGTTGTTGATGAGGGGGGATTTGAGTTATGACAAAAAACCTTCTTTGTCTTATTCCTGATGTCTTAAGTTTCCATTCCTTTTTTAGTCACTTACATTGTTTTTGTTCCTTTTAGGTTTTAACACTTGGAGTATTCCTATTATTATAGTTACCTATGATAGTATTTTTTTATTTTACATAAAAAAACATGCAAAGTTATGTACAGCACTGAGACAGAAGCTGAAGAAAATCTTGACCAATATTGCTTATTTTCTTAGCTTAAAAGCAAATTCTTATCTTTGTTTATCTGTATTCAGATTAGCTCTGAAACATTACTATGATTCTTATGTAGTTGGGAAGGGACCTCCAGAGGTCATCTGCTTGAAGCCCATGCTCAGACCATGTCTGGTCATTTCCGGGGGGTTATCAGTAACTTGTCTGATCAGGTTGCTCAGTGGCACATCCAGTTGAGTCTTGAACAGCTCCAAGAATGGAAGCATCTGTTCCAGTGTTTGGCCTCCGTTACGGTATTCCTCCCCCTCCCCCCCCAGTATCTAGTCTGGAATTCCTGTGTTCCAGCTTGTGTCTGTTGTCTTTTGTCCTATTGCTCTGCACCTCTGAAAAGAGTCTGGCTGCATTTTATCTGTGTCTTCTGACCAGATGAAGTAGCTATAGTTGTAGTTGTAGTTGTAGACAGAAACAAGGTGTCCCCCTGAGTAGTCTCTTCTCCAGCTCTCTCAGCCTCTCCTCATATGCTGGGTGCTCCAGACCCTGACCAGCTTGATAGTTTCTGATGGACTTGCTCCAGATTGTCTGTGTCTTTCTTGTAGTGGGCAGCACAAAACTGGATAAAAACTTCAGATGAATCTCACAAGTGCTGAATAGAGGAGAACGGTCACTTCCCTCGGCCTGCTGGCTACGCTGCTGCCAGTATAGCCCAGGATACAAGTCTGACCCATTCCAGCTCAATGTACTGAGCTGGTTGTTTCCAGGTAGAGAAACCAGCACATCTTTTAGGATTACACAATTTGTTGTACTCTGCTTTAAGGTGCAACAGAGAAAATGTAGCCTGAAAARTCTTTAGAAGTACCTTCAAGTCAAGCTTATCTTGGGACTGCAAGGCATTTGCCTGAGRGTTCAAACAAAAGAGACATTGCAGTCATTGTGCTCTGGATAGCACACAGTTACATTGCAGGGTATTTTGTGTAACCTCCAGGATCCTGTTTGCACAAGTAAGACACAGACTCTTAGCAGTTTAAAAATATTTCCAGCAGACAACCCCAGAGTAAAGTATAAATCATACCTTTGGAGGCCTTTCTCTCAGCTTTGTAGTTCTGGACCAGCAGGGAGGTTTTGAAGCAAATTCCCTGCTTCAGTGATTCTCCATCATTGGTTTGTATAGCAGAACAATTTTGGCATACGCGAATAAGTTCTTTTCAGTGGAAATTAAATCAGGAAGCCCAGACCTGGAAGAGATATGCTCCAACCTTTCTGTGTACATAAGGCTTGGAGCCTTTGGATAGCTTTGAAGTGGATGGAGATGAGGAGTATTTGGTTTTGGGAAATCCAATTTGAACCACCTGGTGTAAATATGGGAGCAAGGCATCAGTTGCTTTGATGTGCTGATCAGCACATCTTGTGCTGAATTATTTGCTAAAGTAGTTTGTAGTCCTCAGGATACATACACAACTTATTACAGTTGTGCTTTAATATTTCTAGATTTGAGTTATCTCTGTCCAGCATCCATCCGTAAATGCATGCCTGTATACTACTGCCTTCTCTTTCCACCYAGTCTCCATTCTTGAAGATTGTTCTTTCTGTGCTAAAACCACATACTAGTCTATTAGTGAGTAAATAATAAATTACGTAGGACTGAGACTTGGATTTCTCATGAACACCCGATTACTAAGGCTAGATAGTATAGTATGAGTTTCCATCTACTTACTACAGGGTTTTATCCTGTTCATCTCCAACACTACCTCAAAAAGCCCGAAGATCTCTATCTTTACTATAGCAGTAGTCCTAACTATYTTGGAGCTATATAGAATTGCTTAGCAATTTAGGAAGTGTATAAAACAACCTTTTTCTCTTCTTCATAGTCACAGCAATATACAGGCACAAAGATACTCCCACCATCACTACCTTGGGCAGCCGTCTTCTTGGCTTCACTTTCCTTTCTTGAGTTTGGGGAAGAAAGATAAAGCAAGAAAATACATTTCACAAGCTTCAGAATGATCACAGCTCCAGCTCTCTAGTGTCATTAAAAACATTAAAAGTCTCACAGCAATTCCAGTCCATACTGAAAGCCTGCTAAAATTGTTATCAAAGGCCTGCTGTTAAAGAGGGCCTTTCTGCTCTGCCTCGGCTAGGGAGCTCTGCACCAAAGCTGAGCAAGTAGGAGTGTGGGTGCAGGGTTTAGGGACATGAAGATGAGTTATCTGTCTATAAGCAGACCTGACTGCTTTTAAATGATATGCAGTTTTGTACTTAATTGTTCCATGGCTGAATCTGGTCTTTTATTCTTTTTTTTTCTTTTCTTCCCCCCCCCTTTTTTTTTATCCCTGTGCTCTCATTATGTCATTACCTTGTCAGTGTAGTCTGTAATGTGTAAAGTGAGGCTCAGTCTCCTGAGTGCTGTGAAAAGTCATTCAGTGTTTCACCACAAGATGTCTGCCCCTCCTTTCCTCAGTTATAAATATGAACTAAGAGAATCATCATGCCTCCTTATTGCMTCTATGACAATCTTTTGCTGAAATACTTTAAGCTATTTACCTCACATAMTAAGCCCATTATTCCTACATCAGCAAAAATCTGATTCCTTGAGGAAAATTTGTTTTGAAAAAAAAACAAAAGAAGAAACAGAACAGTAAAACTCAACTTTTTTCACCCGCCTCACTAATTTCTTCCTTTCTTTTCTTTTTACATTAAAAAATGTAACACTGAGGTGACAAGGCCTGTGGAGGGTGGCTAATTCTGAGTAGGTAGRAGACTTTGTTGGGCGGATGCTGTAAGATGAGGGGAAGGAGTGTGACGAAGGCAGGAGGTTATGGATAGGGGAAGAGGAGTGGAAAAGAGAAATGCATCACCTTTGGTTTGAAGACATGCACTTCAGCATGGCAGAAGGGAGAGGAAAGAGAAGTGTCCAGGGAAAAGAGGATCACAGGAAGATAGTAGAAAGGAAGAAAATAATGAAAATAAGAAGAAAAAGGAAATTAAATTAATTACTTTCTCATATATAGTTTTGAAGACTGGTGGTTTGAAATGAAGGCCAAGACTCGGGGCAGATACTGCAAAGGGCAAGCTTCAAGGAGTACCTCCTGAAGGTAGCCAGTCCACCAAAAACCTCAGCTAAGCTGAAGCACAGGAAAACATTGTAGGAAAAAAAAAACAAAAAAAGCAAAAACAAAAATCAAGGCAGACACAGAACAACTGTACTGCTTCTTAATGCTTACTGACTGGTCATGACACTGGTTCTAAAGATACTATAAGCCACTGATCTGCTTATTAAGTCTTATAAAAGGGTAACTATAACAGCTAAAGAAATGAATATACACCATGAAAATAATACAGTGCACGCTGAAAAATATGGTGCCATACTCTGAATTTACTTGGAAAACTGTCAGACGTGTTCTGGTTCTAATGGGGGGAAACTGTTCTGCCTATTGCTGAGGACAGACAGTGATAGAGGAAACAGAGACTTACTGATCTTCATTCTCATTAGGAAAATTCCTTCCTTTATCTGCAGATAAAAGTTGTCACTCAGCGGTGTCACTGAGCAGGTTTTGGTAACAGTTTAACTACAAGCAAAACCAGAACTAAAATCCTGTTTAGCAATCTTTTTCTCATTCTGTATCCTAAAGGATGCTCATCATGATTCAGTGTCTTAGACAAAATGTTATCCGGCGTGACCTACTTGCTCTCATGTATTGTTAGAAAAATATTTTCTCTTTGCGCTCAAACATGTTGTGTGATGGTGCTGTTTTGCACAGTAAAATGTCACTGTACAGGCCAAGGTGAATTAAGTTGGCCACTTGAAATGATGACTGCACATGTGGTAAGAATGCAGGAGCAATATATAGTAATATTGGACAGGGTCATCGACTGCTATCTTCCTCATGTATGTTTGTTACACAAATTATACACAGGTAAATGCCATATGCCTGGAATTCTACCAAAGACTACACTGGATTTTCTGCTTGACTCCAGAATGTATTTCAGTTGAAAACCTGCTGCTGGCCACAGGTTTTTATCTTACCTGGTTAAATTGTGCATGAGAAAATGCTCAGAGAACATCTGGCAAATCCAATTAGGTTCTGTTCTCACAGAAGTCACTCCAAGCTATTTTAAAACAGAACTTACARGACTTTTAAAGCTCTGCTGTTTATAAAGCCCTCCTAGAATAGGGCTTTATAAAGCTTTGACTGGGATTCTGAAAAGAAAATGAGACTTAATTTTTTTTTTGGGGGGGGGGGGATTTTAAAAAGTGTTAATAAAACTCTAATTGGTCACATCTTTATTACTGCAAATAGACAAAAACAAGACAAATCCCTTGACAGCTAATGGAGATTCTAGGCAAAGCTGCTGGTCTCCTTGGGTATTTGCTCTAAACTCATGATTGGAGCTATGCTCAGGTCCTCTCTTTCAAGTTAAAAGCTCATTATACAGAATTTATAAAATTGTTCTTTCACAGGGAAAACACTGATCTTGACTATATGACTTGTAATGATAAATTCAAAGTGAAGTCAAGCTATCAGAGGTGTCACCGTTCTCATTCGGATTGATGAGTGTGTGGTGAGTGAGGAGCAAATAAGTCTCGATTTGGGTTTCATCTCGTCTAACAGATTCTTTGAGCACTGTGATGAAAATTCATTCTGATAAACTTAATATTTTTAAGAGAGACAATTTTCAACCGCTTATAGTAGATGTCAGCAGAGCTGACATATTAATTGGGCTACTGCCACACTGATGTAATTCAGTGTATACATTTACTTTCTTTAAAAAATGTGGATCAGTAATTCTCCTGCTTTTTGAAACAAGTCAGGGGGTGGCAAATCAGCAGCTAACATTTTTGGTTTCATTTTATGCTCAGCAGCTCAGTGCCCTAGATTCTATTGTTCTCGTTCCTATTCCTCCTGGTCTCATTTTGCTGATGAAAACTATTCACGATCAGCTTCCCTATGGAGCAAGAATGCCAGGTACAGTGAGAAGCAGAAGGGCTAATGCCATAAAACAGGTATTTGTAGAGCTCTTTCTTGACTGTACTGGTAGTCCCTTAATTTTGTTAGGAGGATTCCTTTTGTAAGCCCAGAGGGACTGATCTTATCAGAGGACAGATTCCTTCACTCAGGGCTAGTTCAAGTTGACCTGTGCATGTTTGCCCTCTGTAATTCAGCTGGATTTTTTAAAATGTTTGGGCACCTCCTGGGACCACCAGAGTGTCTATTTGGGCTGTGTTAGTTTCTGACATGTTTTTGAGTATTCATGCCTCAGAGGCATGAAATAGGAAATAAAAAAGGCAGTCTAGCATAAATCCCCTCTTACCTCAATGCCACAAGAACCAGACTGAAAAAAAAGCATAGTACAGTCCTAAAAGCAACAACCCATATACTTTAGGGTTCCCAAAGCTGCTAACAGAGAGAGAGTTTAAAGAGTGATAACAACATACGGCAACTTTTGGCCTATTTCTCCCCAGAGTGAACAAGGTCATTGTGAGAACTCATCAAAAACAAACATAAAAACCATGCCTGTGCTTCTCTGTCTGACACTTCAATAACGGGAAGGTCACATAGGCTGAACACTGCTGCARCACAGGGAACATAATTAAAATGTAAAATAACAGCAGACTGTGTTATTGTCAGTGGAAGGTTCATTTGAGTGCTAACTCCAAGTTGCTCTGAAGCACTTTAGAAATGATGACATCAATGTGAATGCTCCCAGCAGCAAGAGCCACTGTGGCAAATGTTTGTATCTTTGGTTAGTTTCTGGAAGTTAATGAGACCTACAGGGAACCTTCATGGAGCAAAAAGTGCCTTGTTTTGGCTTGTTTACTTTCTAATCCAGAAAATTATTGGTCTCCAGTCACTCCATGATGACACTTCCTGCTTTCAATCTTTGGCCTCTGTCATTCCAGATATGAATAAATAAGAAGAGAGACACTTTGCAAACTGCTTTTAAAAACTGCTTCCTTTTGCACTTTCCCCGCGGGAGTTGTTTGCTGCTGTTTGTTAAATACTTAGAGACTTTCCCCTTCCTGATCTCTGCCACAGGAAACCCAGGGACTTGATCTCTGGGTCAGCTTCTTCCAGCTTGGTCCTGAGCCAGCTTCTACTTCTGCACAGGAAATGCATTAGGTCAGTGGTCCCATTAATACCCCCTGGCACATACATGGGCTATCATAGTGTAGCAGTGTGGTGCCTGGGGCAGGATGATGGCCCTGCCCCAATAAGCTTATTTGAAAGGACGACT
Organism: Rhea americana; assembly: GCF_003343005.1. Lineage (NCBI taxonomy): Eukaryota > Metazoa > Chordata > Aves > Rheiformes > Rheidae > Rhea > Rhea americana. Next base: position 2,674,165 of record NW_028186823.1, on the reverse strand, counting down.
GTGTTCACAGGAAGGTGATACAGGGAATCTTCCCTGCCCAACCCCTTAGGCAAACAGACATTAAGAAGGAAGATTTTATTCCATAAATACATTTACTCTCTTTTGCTATCTTCTCGGGACAGGCATCCTTCCCTTGGTTTCTYTCTGGCTATGGCATATACACATAGACACTGTCTGTGGCTTATGCACAAGCTGCCAAATGAACTGAAGGTCTTACATGGTAATATGAGTGCCCACATGCTCAGAAATAGAAGCTATAGCTCTGAGGAAGAGCAGAAGTCTTAATCTCTCCTTGCTCAGCAGTAATGTCAGGAAACAGTGAATAAAAGAAAAGCTATTTTATTTAGATATACGTTTTTTTCTTATTCAGAGACTTAACAGTGACATGCCAGAAAGTATGTGTACTTTGTCTTAGACCAGCTCTCCACAAATAAGTCTGTCCAAAGGCTAAGTGATATATATGGAATTCCTGTATTTGCCTAGGATTGCTGATATAGCAGCTGGTGAGCACTAGTGCTTGCAATTGCCTCCATTGCTTCAGACTAAACAGAGATGAACTACTCCGTTATAATTAAGATTACTGGCTTGAATAAAGGAAATATATGCAGAGTTCGGCATGGATGTACCTGCCTTCTACTAACTTACATTTTCACAGCTGGTTGTGAAAGCTTGAACGTACAGAAAATTGCCCTGCAATAGCATTAATTGGCTTTTATAATAGCAATAATTAAACTGCTATAAAAGGACTATGTGGACACAGTATGATTTTGATGAGAAAGCAGTTCACTTTAGTTGGTAAGGATTATGAGGGAACATTTGGGAAGTGAGGTAAAGAGGAGTCAGAAGGTCTGAGATCTGATCTGGAGAAGAAGAGACTGTGAGAGGGAAATGAAGAGAGTTGTGGAACAGGAAGTTGTTATAGGAGGTCAGGACCATGTGTATATGCAGGCATAGCTAACGAAAACATTCCTTCTACTTATGCCATTTGTTTGAAAATGTTGTAGTTATAAGTTAGCAGACTTCTCAGAAAGAGTTTCACAGAATCATAGAATCAGTAAGGTTGGAAGGGACCTCTGGAGATCATCTAGTCCAACCTCCCTGCTCAGCAGGGTCACCTAGAGCATGGTAGACAGAGTTGCATCCAGGCGGGCCTTGAAGATCTCCAGAGAAGACTCCACAATCTCTCTGGGCAACCTGTGCCAGTGCTCCATCACTCTCACAGGGAAGAAATTCCACCTCACGCTCAGGCAGAACCTCCTGTACTTCAGTTTCTGCCCATTGCCTCTTGTCCTGTCACATGGGACAACTGAAAAGAGTTTGTCCCTGTCCCCTTGACACCCTCCCTTCAGGTCCTTGTACACATTGATAAGATCCCCCCTCAGTCTTCTCTTCCCCAGACAAAACAGGCCCAGCTCTCGCAGTCGTTCCTCATAGGGCAGGTGCTCCAGCCCTCTGATCATCTTCGTAGCCCTACGCTGGACTCCCTCCAGTAGCTCCATGTCTCTCTTGTAGTGGGGAGCCCAGACCTGGACACAGGACTTGAGATGAGGCCTCCCCAGGGCTGAGGAGAGGGGCAGGATCAACTCCCTCCACCTCCTGGCAACAGTCTTCCTAATGCAACCCAGGAGACCATTGGCCTTCTTGGCCACAAGGGCACATTGCTGGCTCATGGTCAACTTGTCGTCCAGCAGCATTTCCATGTCCTTCTCTGCAGAGCTGCTCTCCAGGGTCAGCCCCCAGCTTGTACTAGTGCATGGGGTTATTTYTCCCTAGGTGCAGGACTCTGCACTTGCCCTTGTTGAACCTCAYRAGGTTCCTSTCYGYCCAGCTCTCCAGCCTGTCCAGGCCTCTCTGAATGGCAGYACAGCCCTCAGGTGTSTCAGCCACTCCTCCCAGCCTGGGATCATCAGCAAACTTGCTGAGGAGGCACTCCGTCCAGGTCATTGATGAAGAAGYTGAACAGGATGTCATACTTCCTTTCAAATTGTTCTGCTATGTCTGAATTCACTCGTGAAATTATACTGCTGCAATTTACTTTTTTGTTTGTTTTGTAGACCAGATACTTAGGAAATCTTAGGATACCAAATCAATATAACTTTATGGACAAAGCTGTGTGAAGTTTAGCAATTTCATTTAGCTAGAATTTCTTGAATCTTTTTTTTCCTTATCTAAATTATTTGAATTAGAAAACAGATTACTGGAAATAAAAAAATTGCAGAGGAAATTGCTCCCCAAATTTCCCTTTTTACAGATTTAATCAAAAAGCTAATTAAAATAATGACAGCATTTTGACTCCAAACTATAATCTAAGTTCTGCAGTGTTCACCCCAAGGTTACTCCATGTTAAGCTTATTTCTTTCTGTTTATAAAACTTAGTAAAACACTTGGGAGGGGAGACTGGAGCGAAGTTTTAACTGAAGTGAATGTTGTTTGGATTTTGATTGCATTATAAAAGCTTTTCTTTTTCTGTAACACCTTCTTCTCCATAGAAAATATCTTCCTATTCCTCCCAATTGTTAAAAGTTTCTTAGTTGTGTTTGCATCATGAAATGTTTGGTTTAATACGAAATTCTGCATTCCACTTTTAAAAAATTATCATGCAGAAGGCAAGCATTTTCAAGAAAGCACTTGTGTTCTAAGGTAAAGAGGTATCTTTCTTTCCACAGCTAGTCCATATCTAACTTAGTTTAAAGAGGCAATGGAAGACAAATTTAATTCTTTGGGTAGCCAAGGCTGCAAAGAAAATCAATAGGAATGGAACTAATTCTATAACACAGAGAAGACATGGAGGATAAGGCTCTGATACGTTTCCACATCTCCTGTTTTGGCAGACTGCAAAACTGAAAGTCTCTTCAGACAGTCATACTAGAGTTTGCTTTTCTTTTGCTGACAATCTTGAGGAGGAGAATAAATTATTTATAATATAAATAACTGCAATGTGTTTTATCAGTTCATTTCCACTTTCAAATGAAGATTTGTCTTGCTCCTTTGGATGCAGGCGAGTTACTGATAAAGTGAGAAATATGCAATAAAGCTGCAAAAAGAGCTTCTTTTTAATATGGGAATGCATAAACCTTCAGGTTTCTAAACAGTATATATACAGCAAGAGAGGAAATCTAATCAGCTGAACCATAGTAGCATAGAATCATTCAAATTGGAAGAAACCTCAGAGGTCTTTAGTCCAACCTGCTGCTGAAAGCAAAGTCATCAGATCAGACCAGGTTGGGCCTTGAAAACTCCTTTAGAGTATTTCTTCATTGCAAAATTCAGCAGAAACACCCATAAAAGGATACAAGTACTGCCTGTAGAAGTGATTATTCCACTTCACTCACTGGCTGTTGTATCATATCTGTTGTACTGTGTCCAGTTTTGGGCTCCCAGCAAAAGAAAGATACTTCTGATCATATTTAAAGTTTTATTTTATTTGGACCAATTTCAAATTATTTAGCTTATTTAGGTGAAGCAGCTCTGTTGTTTCACCACAGAAACTGTTGAGTTTTATTTCTTGATGACATTTTTTTTCTTCAATTGTATAATCTCTCTCAGGTACTATAAATAGCATAGATTATCAGGTTTGATTTTCCTGAGATGCTGATGTCTAAAGATATCTGGGGCTTCTGAGTTTTCCCCATTGCTCTAAGACAAAGATTTTTTTGTTATTGATGAAAGACTAAATTTTTCCCACTGCTGTTCATTCTTTAGCAGAGGAGGTCTTCTTTTATTTAGCTTCTTTTTATAACTGTAATGCTTTTTATGTATATTAAGACATACATAGAAGAGGCATTGACTGTTAAACAGTTCCTACAGGATTCTAATATGGTAAATATTAGAACGTTGTATAATAGTTCCATCATCCTGCATTGCCGGCAAATCGAATGAGGTGCTTCTCCCTCTCTACTCAGCACTGGTGAGGCCACATCTCAGTCCTGCACCCCTTGCACCCCCGCACCACCTCCAAGCTGGAACAAAGCTTGGCACAGGCTATGTCCTCAGGGGGAGCGAGTGGAGGCCAAGAGTTTATATGGATGCAGAATGGACAACTGGAGAACCAGGACCCCACACTGAAACAGCGATCAAGCCATGTGGTGTATATGCACATTCTGATAGGTTTTTTCCAAATTTTTAATTTTGTGGGTTTTTTTTGAAGAGAAAGGATAATAAGACAACTGCTATAGTGAATATTTACTGTTTATTATATTCTTGCGTGAAGAACTAAAATGCTTTCCAAGCATAGCTGTACTTGAAAGTTAAGTTAAATTAACTTTCAAGTGTGAATTCAATGTACTGCAGCTATTGTTGATTAGCTGCACGTGGAGATGTATTTTCCCAGAGTAAAATGCCTGTTTGTGTTTAGCTTAATTCAGTCTGAAAAGAACAGGTCAGACAGGGAGAGAATGCAGTGTATTCCAAGAATGGAATTGATTTGGAACGGCAACGTGAAATGTTGTGATAGGCAAAGTGCTAAAAACATCAAAAACAGCTAAAAGGGTTGAAGCATTTGTAAAAGCATGATGTGCAAAGTGTGAAAAGAGACAAAAGAAAACCATGGCTGGCTGCTTTCTGTCGCAGTGCTTTTATGGTCACCTGTGTCCGTGCTGCGTGCTGCTTGTGATCTCTCCACATTGTCATAAGGGCACATAGAGAACTCACAAATTCCCTTCTGGTGGGGGTGGGGGCAGAGTTTTTTCTTGGATCACCTCAGCTGTTGGCTTCTTTCTGCCCAGCAATATACATGCCTTTTAAATTTATTTTTACTATTCTGGGATATTTTAGATCTAGAACAATATTTTCTTTAGTAAATAAATTGTTAAAATAGTGAAGTGAATGTGTTTCCTTCATATGCTTGCTCTATAAATGAATCTACTTTTACCTGGTTAGGGTGACCAAGCCACACCTCTCCTGTGAGTGCTGACTGAATTCAACTTTCCTATTAGTATTGACAAAAAAGAAACAATTTTTGTTTGCTCATTTTTGTTGACTAAAATATGTAGGAACTCCAGTGGCAAAAGTTACACTGAAGATAGTCATTAATAATCATAGCCTGCAAGCGCAGAAGTCTGCAAAATATTTGCCTCTGTGTTTAAGACAAAGAAATTATTACCTTGTAAAGAGGATATCAGAATAATATTCAACGGTTGATTGAACATGCGATCAAAGATAAATGCTACCATGCTTTCCAAACCATCAGCTTACCACGAAAGGCTGCAGTTTCCAGGCATACGTTTGCATCCATTAGAAGTCATTCTCCACAGCCATCTTTCTGAAGAGTCTCCCATTTGCTTCCAGAAAGCACATGGTGTGTATAGCTCTAACGTGCAGACCCAGAAGTAGGGAAACACAGAAGTGCAGAAGTACTGCTCTCTGCAGAAGCACAAGGAAGACATCTCTGCAGCYCTCTGAGCTGAGGGCTAGCTCTGTTTTGAATGTGATTTAGAGCATCCAGAGAGCTGCTCCAGCCATTGGGACTCACCTGAGCAGTGATGTCTTTGATGATATGCTTTGCCAGTCTTTACTTCTAGCACATTCTCTGTCTTTTAATGGTTAAGTCAGGAGTTTCTAGCAGAGGATACCTAGCTTCTGTGTCATATTAGGATTTCCCTAAACTAGGGAATGTAGGGAATTTTGAAAAGAATAAGTCAATTCAGTGATCACACAGATACTCTCAGGATAAAACATGACCCTTATGACCTGCAGATAGGTAGAGTCCCTCTCTTTGGGACAGGACAAAATGTGTGTATGCTTTTAGCCTGGCAAATACATGGTAATTTGAATCAGTGTAATGGACAGTGCAGGATTTGTAAGTATTTACTACAGGCTGTGAGCATTCGCCTTCTGAGGTGATCTTTAGCACAGATCTGCTAAAACATGGAAATTTGTTAAACCATGGGAAGCTGATCCACACTCACAACTCCCAGTGTCCTATGCGGTGTAGCTTATTAAAGGTGTAACCTAGATACTCACTAATTGTTTTATATAATTCTTTTGCACTTTGGCTACATAAATCTTTTTTTTTTTTTTTTTTTTTGAAGTCATTTCATTTTCCTGGGGGTGTTTCAAACAGTCCAGACAGAGAAGAAAACACCCCTGTAAGTTATGGGGCAGCTCTCACCCAACCACTCCACTCCCAGGCTCAGGCTTGGGGCTGCCCCTCAGTGGGCAGTGTCCAACGAACGTGGAGGGCCTTGAGCACCAAAGAAAGGCATTGGCCTGATGAGCAGTGAGTCAGTCCCAACCCTATTTACAAAAGTTTTTAGTAAAATGCCTGACAGCTTATAAGCAGACAGCTATTCTAACAGTGCGTAGGAAATCAACTGCATTTTAAAAGGGGCATAATGTGCAATTAAAATGAAGGTGTTTTATTATGCACTAACATGAACGAAAGACTAAATCACTGATAGTCTGTTGAAATGACCATACTCTGTTCTGTATCTACTGAGCTATATCTAACTTCAAGTAAATGTGCAGTAGGAAATGCACCAAAGTGTACGATCAACTACAGTGTTATCCCTGGGCAAAGCAGAGGACGATTCTGGAGTGTGCTCAGCTCYGCATCATTGAAGTCTGGATTTAACTGTGGGCAACAATAATGACAAAACACTAGGAAACCCCAGAATCCGTATAAAAGACTGATACTTAAAATTTCCTTAATGTTCTCTTTCAGAAATTCCTGTAGAGTAGCTCTGAGGCCCACCCATGCTGACTGTAGTCATTGCAGCTGGCAGCTTCAATYGCATTGAACTCAGTTGCATTGAAGCTCTCAGGGCTCTGGGCCCACTGCACCAGGAGGCAGTTTGTCCATGTGTTGCATGGGAGGGGTCGGCTCTTGGGGACGGGGCACATATTGYGCCAGAACAAAGTGGGGTGGCAGAGGTTTTCTTCCTCTGGTGCTAAAATGCAGTTGGCAATTAAGAGTTTTTAACTAACGTTTTTTACTTGTTTGTGTCTTCTGCTCCAAAGTGACAGGGCATTTTCTGTATTCCTTCCATTGCTACTGTTATAATTTGATTTAAAGGTTTTACTCGTTCAGTCACAGTATAGCATTCATTACAAAGCAACCAACCAACCAACCAAAAAAAAAAAAAAAAAAAAAAATCCCTTTTCCTCTCATTCCCTCACCTTTTAGCTAATAACTATCCCGTGTAGCCCCTGCTTCCTACCAGCAGGGGTCAGACGACGACCGCAGCCTCCTGATGCCGCTGCTGCGCTGGTCACCGATGCCAGCGCCTGGGTAAGATGCTCTTGGAAATGCCTGTCAAATCCAAACTGATGTGAAGGAGAACAGCGAATGACCATTTTGTTACACAAATATTTGCTTGGAAAGATCCCATACTATTTCTAGCCTTTTTGTTTGTTTGTTTTTGTTTGTTTTTTGTTTGTTTGTTTTGGAAGKTYGGGTGTTTTCCTTTACTATCACACTACTAATATTAATTGTCACAGTTCGGATGAATATATCCATTCTGCACTCCAGTGTGCTTGAAAGCTGTTATTACTCTCCCAGTGTTTAACTTGACTCACCAGCCTCTACTGCAAACAGGAGGAACACTCACATCTCCTCTAGGAGAAGAAAAATAAAGTTGTTGACTACTGGAACTCTACTAGGAAAATTTAGAGTCAGGAATTGAAATGAAAAGCATATTAAAATTTTATGCATTCCAATCTGGTATGCCAGTTAYAATTGTATTCTTAGTGAAATTTGCTTCAAGAACGAAAGTCAGCAATGAAGATACAGCAGCTAAATAATGAAAGCCTTTTATGGTATGTGCAAAAGGACTAGTGGGATGCAGTGTGAAACTTTTAGCTCATTTGTGCATGACATTGTTATTGCAACTGCAGGAAAAAAAAAAAAAAGGATTCAAGTGTGGGCCCAGRGACCCATTGTGCTAGGTCATACGCACAGAAATACTAAAAGGACAGTTTTTTGTCCAGATGGCTCAAATCTATGATCTGGATGATTCATGGTGGGTGGAGCACTGTGTGAATATGGAAGCAGAGGCAGTTTTTCAGAAATCATCTGTAGGCACGGTCACAGTAAGCAAATCCCTCGAGGTCACCTACTCCAGCCTCCTAGCACCAACACTACATCAGGTCAGCTGTGGTTTTATCCAGTCAAGTCTTGAAAACCTCCAAGGATAGAGATGTCACAGCCCTACTAGGCGATATGTTCCAGGGCTGCACTACTTTCCTAACAGAGATTTTTCTAATGTCCAGTCTGAACCCCCCCAGGTAAGGAGGAACGGTCTGCACTCCCATCAGCGCATCTCCACAGGCTGCAAGGCATATCTGAAGCCAATATACAGCCCTTATTTGGATGAGGATTTACCCACTTAGGTTTAATTTCAAATAAGTAGAAGGGAAATATCTTACCACAGAAAAGGGAGGGGGTACAAACAATTCAAGCTATGACAGTGAAAATGCTCTAAACTGTAATTTCTGCTATGTGATTGCCCACTAATACTTATTCACATGATCTTTTTTTGTACTGAACCGGACTGATTAAGATAAAAAAAATATCAGGAGAGAGAAAATCAGAATTGTCAAAAGGTCAGAGCCTTTTAACTAACTTAAACAAGCAATAAGAGGATGAATCTGCAGACCTGATAAGAAAGGAGAAGAGTAGACAACACCCTGAGATAAAAATGCTTGGTAATTACCATAATGTCAGTACTAAGTAGAGGTACACAAACCCATCTATAAAGCGAGGAATGAGCCCGCTAAATGTAATTAAGGGTAACACTTGCTTTATCTGTGCATAGCCCTACGTTTCCAAAGGAATTACAAATGAGTAAATCATCACCACATTAGACAAAGAGTTTTAAATCAGGTATTAAAATTTACACTAWAGACACTGTTTGTTCATTTCTGATAAATTTTCTTAACCTTGAGTTATTCCCATGCAAATRGACTGAGAGCTATTAAAACAGCACTCAGAATCTCTCCTTTTAAGATTCTTAAGTTCCATGTAATTATTACCTTCTACAGACACTGAAATACTGAAGTGAGTTCAACTGTTAAGCTTTAAACATTAGACTAGAAATTGTAATGTGAGTGTTACTAAACAGCTAATACCCACACAGCTCATAACCTAACTGCCTAGGAGCAGATCAGTGTTACTCATTTCCTTCTGTCAAATAGGCAAGATTATGTCAGGCACTGAATGACCAGGTTGTTCCAAGAATAAATAATTAAATGTTACCAGTTGCAAAATGGTTCTTCTTTATTGACAAATGATAGCCTTTTCATTGGACAAAATTATAGTACAAATCATGATGTTATTATGTGAGATGCATTCTAATTTCATCTTAAACTGCAGGTTACCTGTGCAGGAAAAAATACCCATTTACTCAGAAAGATAAAGTATCTTTTTATATCTAGCATTATGCAGTGCACAGCCTAAAAAAGTCAGTCAAACACTCTCCCAAGGGAGGTATTCATTAGTGTAATGAACCATTTTCTACCTGATCAGAACTTACAGAAGTCTCAGGCAGAAGATGAGATTGACTCATGAGAAAAACTCATCAGATCATAAGCTCAGAAGATGTTAGAMATAAGGGATGGCAAAGGATGCTATGTGGCAAGCCTCAGAGAAATRTCTTCTCACAGTTATGCTGTCACTCACCAGATTCAGATGGAGATAAAATTGTTCCTGTTACAGGAAGCCTCAAAGTGGTAGCAACTCAGAGATGCTCAGCAACATGAAATAAGCAATAAGGACAAAGAGTACCATTTCTCTGCCACTGTCTGTAAGGCAGTACCCTTAAAATTAAAAGCACTTTTTCAATATAAGTTTAAATAGGAACAAAAGTGGCTTGGTTCTTTAAATACTCTGAAGCAAGCTATGCCTCCTTTCTTGGAGAGAAGCTCTCCAGGAGCAGTGCAGGCAACCCAGCACTTTTCAGTACTGTGCAGCAGGATCAGCTTGTGATCTAACAGCACCCAGCATCACACCTTAGTTCATAAACAGGATTCTCAGATTCTGGTTTTAGAGCTGTCTCCTGGGACCTCTGCATTATAATGTGTTATACCACAACGGTCTGCCCTCATTCTCCTGTGCTCTTTTGATCTTCAAACAAGATTTCCATGCAAGTTGATATGAAGTTAGGCATGTGACAAACTTCATCAAACATGTGATGCCTCCTGGTCTCTGAGACCACTCAGTCCCCTGCAAAATTTTGTGCCACTTTACCCTTGTGAACTTTCCAAGTGCCTTGTGTTAGTAGAATCATAGAATTGGTAAGATTGGAAGGGACCTCTGGAGATCATCTACTCCAACCCTCAAGTAAGTGTCCCATACGGGGATTGAATCTGACCTTGTCATTTATTAGCACCACGCTCTAACCAACTGAGCTGTGGAAGGAAAAACAGAACCTTGTGCACTAGAAATTTTGAATGAGTTTTCCCTTTTCCTTGCTTTGGAACATTTCCTCTGGACCCAGTGCATCTGAGCAATATTCAAATGCCTTTTTGAAGCTAAGTGTTCGCTGATTGCGACCTGTAAAAGTTTTGCCAGTACATCTTCTTCACAGATTGTTAGTGTTTAACCAACACTCGAGGGAATGTTTTATGTGTCTGTAAGCATCACTCTATCCAGAAGATGCTGAGAAGATAGTACTTGGAGGCAATTTCTTTGAGAATGTGAGTGAAGTTGTCTGTGGAACAGCATTTTTGACACAGCGATGTTAATCCTATTAGGCACAACACTTTTTTTGCTGCTCATGTTTCACTTTACAAAGGAGATCTTCAGACCTCTACTTTTTAATCTCTGCTTTTCCTTTTCTATTCTGAGAAGGAAAATAGCTTCAATCCCTTGTGCTGAACAGAGCTTCTTAGCTGGTATAAATACTGACCCAGACCAACAATGTTCATTACAAAGTTAAAATTTTGATTATTGTTTATTTGCTATATTAAAAGTAGTTACTTAGTCTTTTAACCCCAGTCATTTAAACATCTGACAGGCAGATGCTCTGCAAGCCTTCCATAACAGCAACATATTTTGAGAAGATTTAATGATTGCCAGTGGGAAAAGAACTGATTCTTCATAGGTTACTGAAATGCATGTGTTGACAAGGTAACAGCCTAAAAAAGGTAATGGAAATATATGGCACTCAGCTCTTCCTAATGCAGTTCCATGATCAAGCATCTCTACTCATTTACAGTATATAGCAGAGTAGAATTATAAATCCTTTATCACTGTGCTACTGTTCCTGTGAAATGCAAGGCATGTTTATGCATATCAGACATACATTTTTGTAATTTTTATAGTTCTATATATAGAAACAGGACTGTGAAAACACTGTAGAGAAACATTAGATTTTAGAATACACTGTCCTTCTAGTGCTGCTCATTGTACTATGCATTTTTCAAACCACCAAAAAAAAAAAAAAAAAAAAAAAAATCAGAACATTATAGTATGTGCAGCTTGGCCTTTTGTGCTTATTTACAAGCAGTAAAAGTAAGTTTTTAGGAAACCTAATACCATCATTCCTCATTTTATTGCGAGAAATGGACAATAGATAACTGCAAAGAAGGATCTCTCTGTTTTCTGAAAAAAGCTATATTTCTAAAAAAAGCACCTCGTATTAAATCATTCCCTCCTTAGATTTGAAACATCAGCTTTCAAAATACACACGGTCTGACAAAAAGAAAATATTAACTTCTGCTGATGAAGAAAAAAGAGCAGATGGGAAAAAGTTATATGACACTACAGGTAAATTAGATGGATAATAGTTCACAGACTAGTAGCACAGGGAGAAAACAAATCCTTTGTGACTCATAAAACCYGGTAAGTATCTAAACTGGCACCACTACCAAATTCTCTCTGCATAAACAAACATAACACCACTGGTTTAGGGTGGTGAATATATTTTATATGTACTTAATATGCACCTGGCATTATTAGAACCAGTTCCACTTCGTGGAAAAAAAGGTAAAATACTTGGCATTTTGACAACAGACAGAGAGACATATATAGCCTGTTTCTAACTCTGCAGATCATGAAGTCTCCAACGTTGAGCACTAACAGAGGAGGAACATAGTATTAGGTTCAGTTAGTCAGCGCTGTAGGAAGCATTCCCTTTTTTTTTGTCATTTTCTATTGCCATCTGATCTGAAAAGTAAGTTTTAACTGTGCTCCTTTGTTTAATGTCAGTTCTAAAAGCCTTTGGAGTTTCTGCCATCTCTTCCTTTCTCTTGATGTTTCTGTTGAGATTCACATAAATACAAAATAGTACCAACAATATTAATGAATGGTAATTTGTGGGTAAAGATGATGCAATACTGTCATGGCTTTGCCTAGAAATAATAAATGTGTCATCAACAGATGAGCCAAGTATCCTACTTATATCTTGAATACCTGAGCATATATTTGTATGCACAAACTAAGCAGAACTTCTGAGACCTCTGAAAACAAATTATATTGAATCATTTATACTTTCCCTCTTTGAGTCCAGTGTTAGGTGTTATCCCATGTTTTTAAACATAGCATTGAGACTATACAGAAGATTCAGACCATTGTTTAACTCAATGGTGGTTTTGGCTTGAGTACCATCCCCGTGATTCCTTCTCCTTTGCCCATTCACCGGCAGCTTGATCTCTGCACAGAAGTTCCCATATCTGGTTTACAGCAAAGCACCACAGCTGAAGGGCAGTTTCTTGTGGTGAGAATAAACAGCAGAGGAAAATGGGCGGGAGTCCTTTTCCAGTCTTGCCACTATAGTCCCTGATTAATGTGATGCTAGACAACAGTTTGCAGGTTTCCATTTGGAAGTCATATAAACAAATCGAGTTTGCTGGGAACAATATTTTTGATTTCCGAGGGTAGTTCATGATCTGGAAATCTTTCTTCTGGTATAGAACAAAAACATTCCTTAATGCTCTGTACGAGACAAAACTTCCTTTAAAGACATTTAAATGTATCATTTTTATTTCAACTTTTTTTGAGCTTTTTCAAGTTTGATTCAATGCTGCAAGTTTGGGGATCTCCAGAGGGTGAYTGAACCCACTGAGTTTTGGCCCCCATCTTAGCAAAGGGTGAACAGTCCTTGGAGAAACTTATCTGTCCCTGTTGACTACAGATAAATAGATCAGTTCACATGTGGAATTTCAGAGTGGTTAAAGTCTTACGATAAAAATATTATCCATTGGTATAATCTGGTAAGAATTATGAGACACCATAAACTTGAGCACTCAGTTGTCTGACGTGAGTGTCCGCCTACAATTCTGTCATGGCCAGCGTGAATGATACTGAAGAGGTCTTCCATGTTTCCTCTTTTCTTTCAGATTTTCAGTTGGAAAATATTCCTTGTTCACTCAGAAAAAAAGACTTTCCAATGTCATATACATAACAAGCAAAACAAAATTGTTTCCTTAGTTTGGTGAGAATCAGCAGGGTATCAGAAGGAGAAAAAGTATTAGATTAAACAGCTGGAGAGAAAGGCGAGAGATCATTATTACTCTGTGTTTGTGGTTGCGCTCACAGCATGGTAAGCACTTTTTAAGCAAAAGAAAGCATAGTACTCGCTCTCCACAATTCACAGCAAACTATCAACCAGTGCAGAAAGAAGGAGAAGGCTTCAAATAATGTCGATATCATTATAATAACTACAGATAAACCATAAAGTCCACTGTCTGGTGGAGTTTGAATCAGAAACATGAAAGCTAAATATCCACGCTAAAAACACTGTGCCTAATTAAAGTGAAGCAATGATTGTTGATGTGAATAAGTAAAATGAAGATGTGAAAATCTGGAAGCATGCTTATTCCACTTTCATCTATCACTTCAGTTTCTTTGTGATACGATTTTCTTGCCTTCTCAGCTTTGTTTGAAGCTCAACAAGGGAGGGATGTAATGAATACAGTGTTAAAAAGCTGGACAGAGCAGGAGTCTGCTAAAGGTCAAAGGGAAATCAAATGCCTAACATTGAAACTACACAGAGAGAAGATCACTGACTTCTTGAGATTCCTATGAATAAAAATGTCTGGCTTCTTCCAGGCAAAAAAAAAAAAAAACTCATTCTCACTCTTTTTTTTTTTTTTAAGAATGTAGAGTTAACTGGAAAAATATTTGCACAACTAAGATAAAAAGGGAGAGAAAAAAAACTTGGAATTTTATGAAAAACCTCTCTACAGTAATAAGTCAGATACAGCTGTTTTCAGTGACAGGAAGTACTTTAAGTTATAAATTCTTTAGGGTAAAATCATCTAGAAAGTTCAGGCTCCAGCTTCTGTATGTCGGAGAGACTATTTTTTTTCCCTTTAAAAATACAAATCTGTAGAGAGAGCCAGGGGAGCATTGAGGTAGAAGGTCAGAAGTCGGTTCAGCAGTAGCAGCTTTTAGAAATATGCTCTGTATGAGAGAAGACTAAGAAAGAAAAATACAATTTCCTTTTCTTTCCCCCAAAGATTTTATTTTTGTGCAAGAACTTTTCTCTTTGCTTAAAGACAGAAAAAGAGAGAAAAAAACAGTTAGTTACAGGCAAACAGCCTTTATTCACACAAAACTTGCTTTCATTTAAGAAGAAAGGGTTGTTTAGCCCTTCTGGAACAAGTAAAGGTGTTAGTGAAAGGAGAATAACTAATTATGAACCTGTAAAGAACACACACAAACATAAGTAGGTAGCATTTGTGGAACCGAAAAGGATAAGGAAAAGGCAAAATGCAATGTGAAAAATGCAACAGACAATAAAAAGTGTTTCTATTTAGTCTATGATTTTTAGTGTCCAGTGGCATTATGGGTTTTAGTTTCCAATTTTGTCTTTTGCAATGATACCTGATAGCTAATGATCAGAATTCTTTCTTGATGAATATACCTTAAAATAAATGTTCACAGAAATAATTTCCTTTCTTTCAAAAAGCTCACCAGCATCAGAAACTTCTAATGAACCTATATGCATCAAACACAAGCAGGTCCCGCTAAAGCAACCAGTGGAAAATGGCCTGCACAGTTAAACCGTTATCTACATCAAAGTCACCAAAATTCATAGACCAAACACATGTGAGTTCCCCAAAGTATCTACCTGACCAGTGCAACCAATATACTGTGGAAAACTCTAAGGGTAAAAGCACCCTCATACTTTGCATTGGAATTAATCCATACACTGAACCAAGCAATTGTTCACAAGTGAAAGCACGTTTTTTTACAAAGCAGTCTCTGACCTTCTGATCCTGAAGGCAAATTTGCTCAGCACATTCTCAGCTATAATACTACCATTTCATGAGATGTCCAGAATGTTTAAGGACTGGATTTTCATGCTTCCCTGATGAGAAGATACTTCTTGAATTTACTTTCAGATTGAACATTGTGCCAGCTGTAACTTCCATGAGATATATGAGCAATGTTGCAGTTCATCAGAAAAAGAATASATCTTAATGAACTCATCTGAAGAGAGTACCTGAGAGAACCTCTCAGGAAGCTTGCTTTAATTGACCGGACTTAGTTCATATAGATAGTGCGGGCAGGACCAGATGACGTTCCAAATTTTGGTCTTAAAGTACTCCTATTCGATCTGAAACTGGAATCAACTGTTATCAGCCACACTCACAAAAGGTAACTTATAAATGGAAGAAAATGTTCTTGGCAGTATAAGCTTGCAAATTTCTTAATATTTCTTGAAGATAAATAGAAATGGCATTATAGAGAATACTCACAAGAATCATACTATAATGTAATGTACGGAAAAAAATGTATATCCCTGAAGAATGCATGACTATTTTCCCACTACATTAGCTTTATGAATGTAAGGAAAACACCAAAATCTTAAAAATCTTTAGCTTTGAAAACCTAAATTGAAATGCACTGCAGCACTTCTATGCTTTTATTGCTTGCTAACACATGTTTTCAATTCTTATTACTGTGGGATAAATTCAGCCCCAGTGTAACTTGTTTAACTTGAAAGAGATCTTTCCTAGGATTGCGTTTAACTCTGCATGTGTCTGTCACAGTCAAGATTTTCTTCTGGAAGCTTGAGACTGGTTCAGAGATTCTATCTCTGAAAATGTACTTACAGCAGGAGAAAACAAAATCAATTTCTAGAAATCTATAAGATTGTGATATTAAGCAAACTTCACAGAACATTTTCACAAAAATGTTATCACAAGAAGAAGTTATCACAAAAGCATCCAAAGCCAATGAGGAATTGTATACAGCTACACAACAGTGGTTATATCTGTACATCATTCCACATTTAATTCCAGCCACAGGAAATGGAAGCATGTTTTCTGATCTAAATTTATTTCTTATATCTTATCTGTTTTTTAGCACAAAAGAGTATTTCTGAGATACATCATTACCTAGTATAGTGTGTTAAGAGTCCTAGTTATGTGATGCAAGTCTGTACATTACATTAACTGAGGAACTGAAAGCTTCTCTCTGGAAGCCTGAGCAGCCTGAGGTCATCAATTCACTAGGTTTTCTCCAAGAGGATAGAAGTGGATTGTATAAGAAAGGAAAAAAGGAATCAAATGCCAAAGAAATCTATACATATATAGCTTCAGGTAAGTGAAAGGAGGCCTTAAACTCAACTTCATGGCATTTCTGTTTGTCTTTAAGGCTGTAGTTGCATGGTATGTTTTGAGCAAGCACAGGATTTACTAACTCAGTAATTTGAATGCAAAGCTCGCATAATTAAACAGAGCAAGTTTTCACCTGCCCAGAACATCCTGTATAAATGCTGTGCTATGGAATGCAGTAACTTATAAGCACTACATTTGAGCAGTTCTAACCTTACCAGGAAYTGCTTATTCAAAGAATAAGTATGCAGAGCTGTATAGATTTTGATGAAAACAGGGAAACTGTATTTTATTTAAGAGTCAGAGTTCATGCGTGGTGAATCCTTCAGAGGCAGATGGCCCTGGCTAGTGAGTTCTGGCAGTCTCTTTCCAAAGCACAGGCAGCAACAGTTGCTGCAAGACAGATTGTTTGTACCTAGGAGTCTACCTGAAATAAGAGTTATTCTCAGGGGGAAGCTGTTTGGGAAATGGAAGGGAATGTGGAGAAGATGAGAGGAATAATGGAATTTGTGAAGGTTGCAGCAAGAGAATAATTATTGAATAGGATGTTTTGAGGGATCTTTTCCTCCTACCTGGGGAATTCCCTCCTCCCCTTCCTCCTTTGCCTTGATGTTAAATTATTGTGGTGCTTTTAAAATAAGAGAGATACCATGCAGGATTACCCACTTGGGAAAATGGCAACCTGGCTACAGACTGAGGAATTTCTCAGGAAGAGCATGTGAGATTCATGTTTTCTGCTGGGAACTGAAATTCAGAATGTCACTTTTTCATGTCTAAAAAAATCTGGAGTGTTTTGGATAATGTTCATGTTATTTGGWAAACATACTGCCAGATCAAGCAGTCACCTAAAGTGCACAAACTAACAATCCTCTGCAGAAGCAAAAGGGGCAGGTGGACACATGCTTTCAGGCAAGAGGCCTGTAGAGCATGTTCTGTGTCGTGGTTCAGGATCTTCACTTTTCATTTATTGCCCTGTATTGGGTTTTGAAGCATGAAATWTCTATTACCTATAGATTTAGTTGCCCTGTCTCCACTTATTGTGTACCCACCTATATTTACTGCTATTACACAGACATCTGAAAGAAGCTCCACTTCTGTATAGTTTGTATTCATTAYATATTCTTATCTAAAAGTATTTCCTCCAGTTGGCAATTCACAACTCACTCAAAAAACACCGGTGTTGGAAAACTAAACTCCAGCAATAAGTCCTGATAAAGGTAATTTTGTGAAGCTCTGAATTTWAAAAGACTGAATTTTCTGCTTACCCCTCTAGATATATGTTTTTACCTACATTTCCTTTTAATACCTAGACATGCATTTAGTTGAATTATAATTGCATTCAGAAGACTATAATGAAAGCATGGGAACCGCATGGTAATTAATGAAAATTTATCTTGGACAGGGCAAAGATTTTCTGTCTTGAAAAGACTTTAAGCTGTCCACATAGCTCCTAGTATTCAGGAAGAGAGAGTCTCTCCTCTGGATTTCTTTCCTGTCCCTTCTCTGGTTTCTCTTATGGAACAGGGAAGATAGYCTGTATAATGCACTCAGCATGACAGTAGCTCGTAACCATGTGAAGAAATACCATTATGATTTCCATAAATTGCATCATTGACTCTAGTTAGGTGAAAACATGACTACGGAACTTGCCTTCAGAAATACCTTTCCTTTCCTCAGCTTTTGCCTCTAATCTCAGTCCTTGGGAGAGCTGTGGTTCAGCTAGTGATGGTGTTTTCAGACTGGATCAGCCATGATGACAAAATGTCAAGGAAGGGAGAGGAAACTGGGAGCTGAGCACAATAACACGGCCAGCAGGGCTGGGACTTGCCAGCAAGAGCCTCGGTAAGCAAGCTATGAGCACTTCTGTTGGCACTGGTATGCCCTTTACAGGCATTAGCCAGATGTGCCCAGCAGCTGGACCCCAGCCCTCTGCCTGGGAGTGGGGGGAGTCTACCAAAACCTAGTGAGAAAGGGGGAAAGAACCGTGCTATATCACTCACCTTGAGAAGATACTAATGTGGGACAACTGCCGGTGTACTGCAGAGAAGTGGCCACCTGGGTGCCTGCTGATTACTTCACGATTGCTGGTGCTTCCCCACTTCTGTTAAAACACTTTGGTGTGAACTCAGCATTTGCAAACAGAGAACTCCTCAGACACCCCAGAGCTGTCATGGGTTTTCTTAGCCATTGGCCCCTCTTCCTTAGCCAATCCAGCCCCCATAACAGCCCTGGGGCTGTGCTGGCACCAATGTTTGAGTTGTTGGACAAGGGGGGTCAAACAACTCTATTGGAAGGGGGAAGTAAAGCCCTTTTTTACAGTGCTTTTGTTCAGCTGTCTCCTGCTGCAGTTTATCTCAGAGCGCAGACCAGGAGGTGTCAGCCAGGGGCTKGGAAGAAGTGAGTAGCAGCAGCAGCAGCAGCAGACGGACAGTGGTGAATACACTCATGGGATCACAGCCACCTAAATTTTATTAGGAACTTTTAAAAGTCAGCTTACTGTTTCAGCTGCTGGCTTGTGTCTGACAGAGCAACTGCACRCCCGAGATCCCTGCGAGGCATCAGGGTGAGCACCAAGGGTCCTRTGGGCTGCCCTACACTGCAGTGCAGGCTGTGACTGCTGCCCCCAAATCTAATCCAGGTAGCACTGGCTGGCAGGGCTAGCAGTGGTGCGGTGAGCTTGATGCACTATAGGCTTATTTACCTGCTATAAGCCTGTGCTGACATGATTTCAGTTCTAGTAGGGGCTAAGGTGGTTTGATTAAAACCAGATCACAGGAGTTTTCAGTTTTTTTCTGTGTGGTCATGCCTCCTTTTCCCTTTGCAGGAAAGATGAAAAAGAACATTTTTGTSCTTCTCCACAGCAGAAAATGTTTTCAGGCTAGCCTGAAACATTATGCTAAATAAAATGAAGACCACTCTCGAAAGAAAGCAGTTGAATGGATAACGATGGCATAAGGGTAATGAGGGTGCAGGCTAAGGAAGGGCTGGAAGTAGTTTAGCAAGCATCAATTTGAATGTTGCTATAGTTAATGGGAGAGAACAACTTTTGTTATGACAGCATGCTTTCACGTCCTCRTAAGCCTTCACTTTTTAGGCTTCAATTCACTGTGCTCACATAGCTCCTATATAAATTACAGGGAAATTTTCTCCATCCTAACAGGCTAAGTTTGTAGAACTAACTATGTTTTCTTATTGGTGTGAGTATTAGTCACAGTCAGCTCACTTCCTCTTCCCCCYAGTTGTTCTGTCATAAACTAGTCCCCTAATCTAATATATTGGTAATCTCCTGCTTACACTTTGAGAGGGGAAGCAGCTACTATGCATATTCAGCCATTAGGTGCTCAAATATCTCATATAGTCATATATATGTGTAAATATATATATAKAGAGAGAGACCATATGTATGGTCAACAATTTGACAACCATATGGCACACATGCAATGTTAGCTGTCCAGTTTCTGTAGAAATTCACTGTTATACTCTTCTGCAGGGAGAAAAAAAATCCAGAGATCTCTAGCACTCTCTAAATCCTTTAGATAACAATTGTAAATTTGGATGCAAAATCCACTTTAAAATTTGTATTGATAAAGGAAGTGCTATTTATGAATTAATTTGCCTTCATGTTTATGTCAGCACGTATATGAATTACTGTACTATAACAAAATCAGTGAAAAAACGTAGTCTTAATTATGAAAATACAGCAGCAGCTGGGAAGCTTGGGTAGGTGCCAACAGGAGAGCTGATGTCATTYTGTTTTAAAAGCCAGATCAGTGGTTTTTGAATACAGCACATCTTTCTTGTACATTTTTATAGCTCTGGGAACTAGCTATGTCAAACCCATTTAAAGCTTACGACCTGCATAAATGTTCATGACATGAATTGGAAAATAGGGTTTTTAAGAACATGTTTAAAGTTAATTGCTTTAGTGTCATCTCCAGACATATGGAGGAAAAGAAGGTGATCAGGARTAGCCAGCATGGATTCACCAACGGGATATCCTGCTTAATCAATCTGATAGCCTTCTGTGATGGAACGACTGGCTGGGTGGATGAGGGCAGAGCAGTGGACGTTGTGTACCTTGACTTCAGCAAGGCTTTTGACACTGTCTCCTGTGGCATCCTCCTAGAGAAGCTCAGGAAGTGTGGGTTAGACGAGTGGACAGTGAGGTGGATTGAGAACTGGCTGAAAGGCAGARCTCAGAGGGTCGTCATCGGTGGCATCGAGTCTAGTTGGAGGCCTGTGGCTAGTGGCGTCCCCCAGGGCTCAGTCCTGGGTCCCATCCTGTTCAACTTCTTCATCAATGACCTGGATGAGGGGACRGAGTGCCTCCTCTGCAAGGTTGCTGATGATCCCAAGCTGGGAGGAGKGGCTGATACACTTGAGGGCTGTGCTGCCATTCAGAGAGASCTGGACAGGCTGGAGAGCTGGCAGACAGGAACCTCATGAGGTTCAACTTTTATAAACAGTGCAAAAGGCAGCATCAACAAAGTCATTGCATTCGATTGCCATTGCGAAGACAGTGCTGAAACAGAACCAGAAAAGCATGTTGTATTGTATTGTGGCTGATATGTGCAAGAATTTGCAATATTAATTTAAATTATAATCATTTCAGTCATGATAGCATTCGGGCCAAAAAGACCATAGCTTGGCTTTCCAATCCCATGCTGAGTTTGCAGTGTTGGCAGTTAGAAGGCAGATTTCTATTTGTATACTGTGCTGATTTGCTAAGAAACCATTGTGAAAAATCAGAGAACAAGAGGAATATTTTAACAGGAACTCTTTTGGCTATTATCTTTCTATGCCTCCGTACTAGCAAACATCTTTGTTGGATTTACCCAAACTATTTTGTTCTAGTTTATTGTATTTAATCTTCAAACACGTTAAATGCAGGAACCCGGACTGCAGGTTTTTTTATTAGTCAATAAAACCAGGAAACACTGTTCAAAAAAAAGAACAATAACTGAATAAAAATTATTACGAACAATTAATTCAATTAAAAGGAGTGCCTTGCTCTGACTTTGGTAGTGGACATCTGAATCAAAACCACATTCCTGTAGAGAATCTCATTCTAATAAAATTATGTCTAAGTTCCTTTCCCTCCAATTTAATTATAGCTAGCCCTTATGTATTCTGGCCATGTTCTTTCCTAGGATGAGCACAGAGCTTCTGCTCACAGTAAAGGGAATTTTGAAGACAGAGCTGACATAACCTTAGTTTAGCAAAAATTGCAACTGAGGTATCATTGGTTGATAATTGCATTCATTTTTCTATAGGCWGATGTAACACAGTGACACAATATGCAAAATTTAATTTAAGTACACTGCAGCTGAAGTATATAAGCTCACCTGATATGGTAATATACATGCATATATTAATATTAGTAAAAATATGAAATTGTCTGTGCCCCCTTACCTTGTTCCTTTTACCAGCCCACCCACTCTCAGAAGGGCTGGTTGCAATGTGTGGACACCTGCATGTCTTGTTATCAGGTACAACTGTATGTACAGCATTACATATCATGTAGAATAGAATAAGGGATAAAGAATCTAACTGAATTAATAAGATACATAAATATGACAAATTCTATAACTGCAACCAAGGTAATTCTCTAAGCAATTTATATCCAGCCAAGAGAGAATCGAACAAATGCTCTAGATAATTGTGACGCTTCTTAGATATTCCATTGCATCTTTTACTGTAAGACTTACTCCATTCAGTAGAAAGCTACAGTATTTTTTCTTATTTGATTATTGATACATCTACTGTATATTCAGTTATGAAATAAAAAGGTAGCTATTCTTAAAAACTAAATCTAGTTTTGCCATGATTTTCTAAAGTTGATGAAGGAGTTCTGCTTTTGTTATTTGATTAAAATTTTTCATTATCTTCATATTTTATGTGCATATTTTTGTGCGTGTGTGTTTGTAACAGCAGTATTACCTCCCTTACTTTTTTGCACAGAATTTCCGCCTTATTTCAGGAACAACAGCTGCTGAATTACAATAATTCCTACCATGTTTATGTCCAAGATAATAAAAGTCTCTGTGGATCAGGGATAGTACAGAGCTATAGGCAAGCATAAGAAATGAAATTAGTGTACAGAGTTTTAAATTCTTTYAGTTCCTAGAGGCTTTGCAAGTCTTTTCAAATATGAAATAATTTCTCTATAGAAGCATGGCATTTCATGATTAATTAAAATGCGTTTTACAGGCCTCTAGAGAGTTCATGTGCCAGTTTACTTACTTACCTTTAATTTTTTWAAAAAGCCTATAAAATATGACCTCCTAGTGGATTTTAAAAGCCAAGAATATTCTAGATTTATGTTTTCCAGATGTGAAAAATATGATCACTTTGAAAAGCCTGACATACCATGTAAAAGTGGGCACAGCATAATATATAGTTAGGGTTATCTGGTAAAATTCTTACAGCTTAGAGAAAAATGCTCAGTGTACAGAACTGTAGCATAAGAGGGAGATTATAAATCTGACTATAATTTTGCTTGCAAGGGAAGAAAAAAATTGTGTCTTATCTTGTTAATATATACATATATARTTCATACAGTGGCTTTTAAATACTGCACATATGTATATATGCATGTATATGTAAGYGTATTTATTGTACCCATCAATACAGTTGGATAAATTACAGTTCTAGTCAAAATGAGGAGAGATAAGAGGGATGGGAAGAAGTGAAAGGAGAAAAACAAGAGGAGAGGAAAACACCAGTCTGGGTACAGTTGTGAAAAATTGTCCAACACTGAAAGAGTGACAGATCAGTTCATCAGCAAAGTCCTGCCATTGCCGCATCAGGATGGTGGGAGCTGCCTCTCACTGGCCTCCTGGCTCAGAAGAATATTCAAGCTCTGATTTAGGAGTAAATACACAGGCGGGAAGCTGGAAGATTGTACCTTCATGACTATCACCAGTTAATCAAGCTTGAAAGCAGATCATAAAGCCAAGAGGAGACGATTTCTTCCAGAGGTGAACATGCCCACTGCAGGGAGCTTAGGCATGCACGAGGGGGAAAAAGTAGAAATGGAAGGTGTTTGCTGAAGAGCAGCTTGTACAACCCTTMTGTCCCTGGCACACCATGGGGTTGTCACTTTCTCTTGCACCCTTARATATCTGCTGTCCTACAGGACTTCAGAAAGCAGGAGACATGGTCACATATGATGAGTATCAAACAGATGGAGACTCCCTCATGCGAATGCAGCCTTAGTTAAGCAGCCTGAATGCTATTTTGATCCTCTGCATTCAGAGGAGAAAAAGCAGACTTAGCATATAGGGAGGAAAAAGCTGCATGTAATCTGTAAGAGYATCTTTTATATCACTTCTCTCTTTCCCTCTTGGAAACATTGCATTGCTATATTTGGAGATATCTTCTCCAGGTATTAATGCAATGTTTTATGGGAATGCCACCACTCAGCCTAGTGGCAACATGACTGCAAAGGATGCCTGCAGCGAGSGAGTAAAACACCATGGATGTCTAGYRCAAGAGAAATCCGTCTCAGCAGAGGTTTTAACTTCTTCAGTGAATAAATAACCTTTTCAGTTCCAAAAGTTAGCTATTGTGGACGCTCTCTAGGAACAGACTTTTATTTCAGCACAAGACCCCAGCTCTGGAGACTTTTTTTTCCACTTGTGGAATGATACCTGATTAACTTTACTTCCAATTCTTCTGTGTGCCCACGCAGTCATTTCCTGACAGGCCAAAAGTTTGACATCAACTCTTAGATTTGTAAGAATAAATTTGATCTACATTGGTACTTTTAAAGTAGATGTGCAGATGATTTTTACAGATTTGGGTGATGGAACTGATGGCCACGGAGGATCTTCTATTGGCTACAATAGACCTAGCTGTTGACACTGTAGATGGGATTTATCCCACTCACCTGAAAAGTARGACAGTGTTACAAGCTAGTCATCTACAGACAGGCTACTTCACAGTGTAATTTATCCCATCCTAAGACAAGTAGCTCAAACTGAAGGTAACATCTTTCTCAGCTGACTGCAGAGGTAGCTGGTTTGCCAAATTAAGCTAAGCATGTAACTTTCTTGGATGGTTGAAGATAAGTGAGATGAAAGCCTTTCCTTAAGTGCAAAAATGTTCAGATTAAGAAGTGCTGGCAGAACATTGAAGCTTGACCTCTCTCTGAATCAAATCTTCCATGCTCTGTGATTACATATATTTGGAAAAACCTGCTCTCTTCAGCTAACAAAATGCTGAGAATATAGTTGATGCTTGTTTTCACCTCAACTATAATTCACATTTAGAATTGTTTGTCTCAAAGATCATTGTGGTTTTGCATGAGGAAAAAAACAGGCAAATAAACAGAGATCCTACAGTGACCCTCTTATATGTCYGGAGATGGGGTTCTGCTTAAGTAAGTGCAAAATCTGGCCCCAGAATATCTTTTCCTGTAACCACAAGAACTGTTTTACCTCAGTGTGTTAAAGTAGCAGATCCAAAGACATCCAACTTTAATGAATTAAGATGAACGATACAATGACTGACACAGCTGCTGAATTTCACAGGCCTTATTATATCTCTACACCAGTTTCCACTTACAGCTTCTCAGTGGAAGCTGTACAAGATGAAGATGTTTAACTACCTGTCTGTAGGACAGAAGCAACTCAGATGAAATTATGCTGCCTTATGTCCCCCAGGATGAAAGCTACCATCCTTCCTCCTCAGTGAACCATYAGTACAAGCTCATGTAACCATGCTTGCATGGACAATATCATACTGATTCAGAAGCTTCCCCTTTTTACCTCCTCTGTCACTTCATGCAACTTTGATCCTGTGCACAGTGACTGGAGAAAGGTTACTTGAGAAAGCAGATTTCACCTAGATTACTCAGTGGAGTGGAGTGGATAGGAAATGGTAAATTCTCCCAGGAAAACTTTTTTTTTTTGAAAGGAAGATTTATGCCTTTGCCTTCCTCCAGTGTTGATAGCTCTGGGCCAGCACAGTGGGTCCTTTAACTCTCTYAGGTATATCCTTAAAGAAGAAAGCAGCACCCTTTGCTCCAGGTCACCCTCAGCTTCTCCATTCCCCCAGGCAAGGTCAGAACTGACACCCCTATTTGTCTGAGAGCCCSCTCCATGCCACTTGCCCCGCTCCCTGTATTCCATGCCCTCATGGCTACCCAAAAGCTTTAGCACCCCTTTCTGTAAGGAGGCCTGGCAGAGGGCCAGCCTTGCAGAAAGGGAGCCTTTCTTTTCTCCACTCCTATGTGGGTGCAAGCACCTCATCACCACCCCCCAGGCAATGCCTGCAGTGTCGGTGATCATACTATTTCCAGGAACTAGCCAGACTTTAATTATCTGCACCTATAAAGGAAAGGTGAGTACAGGAACTAAAGGAACCTTTCATCTTTGATCTTGCTTCTTACTCTACTGTTGAATGTGATATTATCTGAAGTTTACACAATRAAGGCAGCACTAGGGCAGGACACACTGATTTGCTTCGGAAAAAGCCTGTAGACCAGAACAGAGCATGTTACTTAGTACAAGAACAATAAGAAGCTTTCTAAAATCAGGTAGTATTATTACAACCCAGATAATGACAATAACTTGAAGAAAATAACGTTGTTTCTGCTTGGTGAAATGTGTTAATATTTGTTTTATGCTTTCTCACTGATATGTAAAAAATAGCCTGTTTGTATTGAAGAGGTAATATGTTTTTCCTTATGAATGAAATGCATGATCACATTTATTTTCTAACTTATTTTTCATACACGGAAAATATTTCTGAAAATTCGTATACCAACAAACACAGGGAATCATTGCTGCCTGCTTGGATCAAGATAAGACAGAACACAAGTGGAGTCCTTTGGGAAGATTTCATGGCATAGTGCATATTTTTGCCAGTTAATATTGTGAATTATTTGGACAGTTGTAATGTTCAGCTAAAGAAAAGACACTAACCTGGGAAAGCATCAAGTCTGGACTATATAGGGGTGGCCATTTGCACAGGAAAGCACAAAGTATCACTTAGCCAAAGAGATCCATGAGTAGATATGGTAATGTTTAGATTGTCTGTCTGGAAAACAAGGTTTCTAAACCAAAAATGTTCTGTTCTGTATGAATACTACTCCTCATGAAGACAAAGSCTGCACTTTCAATAGCAAGAATTTTGCTGAATTATGGATTCAGACTTAGCTGTTGCAGTGGTCCTAACCGGAAGACTATTGTACATCAAGGAGCTAGTGATCCATGCAATAGTTAATCTAAGTAGGTGCAGGCCTGTGCTGTGATGTTCATCTCCCTTGGCAAGGGTAAACTTAGTCGGCTAATAGTAACGGAGAAGCCTGTAGGCAGCTCCCACTTGGCACTCGCGATTATGCCACCTGCGTGTCCTCGTCTTTATCTAAAAGCGAAGCAGCATGTTCTCATGTGAACATCCTTTTGCTTGACAGTAGGATGATGAATAGAGTTGTTTTCTTCGAAGAAAATCCTATAAGAGCTCTAAAGACCAAAATGCTGGTGAACTTCACCATGGGCGGGATCTGCGCAGCACGCCGTTTCCTGATTGAGAGGTCCATCTGATGCTGTATCATCTTGGGGTTCCCAGCATCAGAAGGGATGTAAGATTTAAATTGCTAATCTTTTATTTCATACTTGTCTTTGAATATTCTGATTAAACATTGTATTATGCTTCAAGATTTGAGCAGACATTCTTACTGAGATCCAAAAAGAACTGGCATCTGCACAGTGTTTGAAATAGCTGGCAAGATCTCAATAAGAAAATGTCTTTCTGTAAGAAGGATAGCAATGTAGAACAGTCTGAATAGGTGCCAAGTTGGCCCCACATGCAGGTGTGGGGAGCTGCTGCACAGTTTTTGGCTCGAGTAACCTTCCTAGTGAGCTATGAAAATGAGAAGGATTTACCTGGATGTTCAACTCCAGCTGATATATTAACCTGTCCCCAAAAGGAAAGGGTAGGAAAAAAAAATCCAGCAGGATTTGCATTGTAATTGGTTGTTCTTAACATGCTTGAAATGAGTGTGGGAATGTTTTGACAAATAGAAGTGTTACAAAAGACTAATACAATATGGGAAGAACTAATGCAGGTATCCCTCYGCCAGTAAATGCTGGCAAAGGGGCTTGCTGCCGGCTCTGCTGTCCAGGGCCAGTGTGTGCAGTGTGTGGTTCATGGGCAGCAAGTGTAAGGCTAAGCCTGGGATCCCAAAATGTGGGACCATCAGTTATGAATAAGGTAAGGCCCAGGGACATCCTGGGCAACCTCAGTGTAGGATGTCTGTGTGAGATTGTACCCAGGGAGAACTGCAGACCATTGCTGAAGCTTATTGGCAAAACCCTGGGGAGACTATGGCAATGGCTAATGTGACTGGGTGTGTGTGCAAAAAAAGTCAAATAGAGTAAAAGCCCTAATCCTATGAAGCAGTCCCTCCAGCAGGAGAGGGTGTGAGTGTGTGTGTCAGTGTGCTGGATTATAATGCTGRTAACTGCTATGCTTCAGGGCAGCAGACACATGGATCAGCTGATTGAGGTCTCCCAAGTTGGTAGGGGCCTCACCAGAGATCCGGTGTGCCTGTAACCCTTATGCCTTCAGGCAGCAAGCACAYGGGTCTACCAGCTGGTCAAGGTCCGTCAGGGCTTCACTGGRGATTTTGTGTGCCTGTAGCCACTATGCTTCTGGGGCAGCAAGCRCATGGGTCTGCATGTCAGCTGGCATCTTCTGTGCTGGTGGAAATCTGGTGTGCATGTGAACATAACCGTTACGCTTGAACCTCACATCACAGCCAAGTCCAACCCTCGGCCAACTTGTAAACCAGCTTGAACCTCACCAGTGTTTAAATGAAAGGGCAGCAGAGGGCTGCAAGGGCAGCAGGATTCCCTGGGTCCTGAAGTCCATCCTGCTCGTGCTGTGACAGAGAGCTGAGAGCATCCCTGAGGCCGCTCTGGTGTGAGGGCATAGGGGAGTCATCCTTTTGCAAATATATCCAGAACACTACCACTGATGATCAAACTGTACAGCTCACTTGGAATATATTCAGAAGCACTCAACTGTTGAACCAGCAAACTCTATGGGTYATAGAGCAGACCCAAGAAAATAAGTTTAGGCCAAGCCCCCTATACACTGCTCACTGGAAATTGTGTAAACAGTTACATAACAAATAAACAATTGCAAAAGGATGTCTTGTCCTGTGCAGGTTGACTTTTCCTTTTAAGTGAGGAAATTAAAACTCCCAGCTATGTTGAAAGCCATACCTTTGAGAGGAAAAAGGTACAAAGCRTAACTATCACCCTATGAAAGAAAATAATATCCATCATGGGGTGAGGGTAGAAAGGAAATGAAATGATAAAGACTTGCTTACAGGAACAGTGAACAGAGATGGAAGAGTTAAATATCTGAGGGGTGGAAGTCAAAGCTCCTAGAGAGGTGATAGCTGTTGCGTGCTGTGCTGCTGCAGAGGCTAATCACAAGAATGTGAGAAACAGATAAGAGCCTTAGGAACACAGTTAGGAAACAAGAAGAGACCTGTAATTAAAGATGTTGGCTTTTCATATTAGCAAGCAACTTTGACTACCAATTTCTGGCATGAGTCTGGAAAATGCCTCAAGATGAGGTAAAAGTTTCTATCATAAAGAAAAAATAAATGTAAAGAAATTGTTCATACTTGAGTATTGGATAGATATAACCAAGTATTCTTACAGGAAATGGTTACAGTAGTTCCAGTTAAAGTCAAACTATAACAACCTAATAACCTTGGCAGGCCACTTTGTTTTGGTTTTACAGAGTGATCCTCTGAAGAACAAGTTGAAAAGAAGCAGCCAGAAACAGTGATAAAACTTGCGGGTTTTTTTTTTTCAGTGTATAAGTAACAGAACAAAGATACAGGCACAATAGAAGTAACAAAGGAAAATGGCAYAGACAAGAGGATGCTCATATCAAGAGGATGATAAACCTTGACAGCTRTATTTTAGTGTTTGTAAAAATTAACTCTATATAATGCGTGATCCTAGAGTAAGGTGCTAATACTTTCCTTTGATGAAAGGAAAGGAAAGAGATGGTAAAATCTACAAGTAAATGGTAAAATCTACAAATCAGTTAAACAACTGTTGATTTAAATTAAAGTGTGAAGTGGTCTTTTTATTATAGAGAAGACAGTGAGATAGAAGAATAAAAAAAAAGTGACAAAGTAATTTAAGCTCCCACAAAGGGAAATCTCCCAGCTTGGGGAATAAAGATAATTATTAACAGCAATCTTTTATCTCTTAGCTTCAGTAAGTTATATAGAAAACCAAGAAGGCCTTTAAAATTTTATAGATATCAATATATGTCTTTTAATCACAGAATGGCTGAGGTTGGAAGGGACCTCTGGAGATCATCTAGTCCAACCTCCCTGCTCAGCAGGGTCACCTAGAGCATGGTAGACAGAGTTGCATCCAGGCGGGCCTCGAATATTTCYGGAGAAGGAGACTCCACAATCTCTCTGGGCAACCTGCGCTCTGTCACTCTCACAGGGAAGAAATTCCTCCTCAATTCAGGCAGAACTTCCTGTGKTTCAGTTTGTGCCCATTGCCTCTTGTCCTGTCACATGGGACAACTGAAAAGAGTTTGTCCCTGTCCCCTTGACACCCTCCCTTCAGGTACTTACACACACTGATAAGATCCACCCCCCTCCCCAGTCTTCCTCTCTCTACTGCTCAAGCTTGGAGGAAGTGATGTTTGAATATTAGCCAGCTCTYCTGGACTCTCCTTCCCTCTAGGGCCTTAACCCATGAGATTCCACCAGTTAGGTCTCTGAGGAGCCCAAAGTCCACTCTCCTGAAGTCAAGGGTTGCATAAGCAGGGTTGCTCATTGCCTTACTTCTTTCCTGCAGGATCCTGAACTCCACCATCTCATGGTCACTGTAGCCAGGGCTGCCCCCAACCTTCACATCTCCAACCAGTCCCTCTCTGCTGGTTAGGGCAAGGTCCAGCAGGACACCCTTCCTCGTAGGCTCCTCCACTGCTTGTGACAAGAAGTTATTATCAGTGCACTGCAGGAGCCTCCTGGACTGCTTCTGCCTTGCTGCAGCCCRTTATTGGCAAAACAGGAAAGAACACCCACATCAATGTGATGTAAGTTCAATCCACTTTACTATGCTACCTATCTAGCTTATATAGCCTTTCCAGCAGGCAAAGCATCGCTATTGGTTGTCTAGCATTGTCCAGGTGTATCTGCTCAGTCTCTAATTGGCTGCTGTGTCGACTCCCTTCCCAGGTGCACATACTTCTGCTTATCTTGGTTTCTCAATCTTCTTGCCTTCAAGGACTTCTTCTTCAGTGACCTTGAACAGCCTGTTGCTTATTTCAGCTCTTCATACTCCTGTAAAATAGCCAGGGCCCCGACAGTGCCTTGCTGTGTAGTCCCTCCAGCAGATGTCAGGGTGGTTGAAGTCCCCCACGAGAACCCAGGCCTGTGATCATAAGGCTGCTTCCAGCTGTCTATAGAAGGCCTCAGTCACTACCTCTTCCTGGTCAGGTGGCCTGTGGTAGAC
>NW_028186823.1:2605782-2642123 GCF_003343005.1 Rhea americana | reverse complement strand
GTAGCCCTACGCTGGACTCTCTCCAGTAGCTCCATGTCTCTCTTGTAGTGGGGAGCCCAGACCTGGACACAGGACTTGAGATGAGGCCTCCCCAGGGCTGAGGAGAGGGGCAGGATCACCTCCCTCCACCTGCTGGCAACAGTCTTCCTAATGCGCCCCAGGAGACCGTTGGTCTTCTGGGCCACCAGGGCACATTGCTGGCTCATGGTCAATTTGTCATCCATCAGCACTCCCAGGTCCTTCTTTGCAGAGCTGCTCCCCAGAAGGTCAGCCCCCAGTCTATGCTAGTGCATGGGGTTATTTCTCCCTAGGTGCAGGACTCTGCACTTGCCTTTGTTGAACCTCAGGAGGTTCCTCTCCACCCAGCTCTCCAGCCTGTCCAGGTCTCTCTGAATGGCAGCACAACCCTCTGGTGTGTCAGCCACTCCTCCCAGCTTGGGATCTTCAGCAACCTTGCAGAGGAGGCACTCTGTCCCCTCATCCAGGTCATTGATGGAGAAGTTGAACAGGATGGGGACCAGGACTGAGCCCTGGGGGACGCCACTAGCCACAGGCCTCCAACTAGACTCGATGCCACCGATGACGACCCTCTGAGCTCTGCCTTTCAGCCAGTTCTCAATCCACCTCACTGTCCACTCGTCTAACCCACACTTCCTGAGCTTCTCTAGGAGGATGTTATGGGAGACAGTGTCAAAAGCCTTGCTGAAGTCAAGGTACACAACRTCCAYTGCTCTGCCCTCATCCACCCAACCAGTCATTCCATCAGAGAAGGCTATCAGGCTGGTTAAGCAGGATTTCSCCTTGGTGAATCCATGACTACTCCTGATCATCTTCTTTTTCCTTCATATGCTTGGAGATGACATCCAGAATGAGCTGTTCCATCACCTTTCCAGGKATGGAGGTGAGGCTGACCAGCCTATAGTTGCCTGRGTCCTCTTTCTTGCCCTCTGGGATTCCTGGGGGCTGCCCTTAGCAGKGAAGACTGAAGCAAAGAAGGCMTTCAGTAATTCTGCCTTCTCTGTATCCCTTGTCACCAGGGCCCCCRCCCCATTCAGGAGCAGGCCCACATTTTCCCTAGTCCTCCTCTTGCTGCTGATGTATTTGAAGAAGCCCTTCCTGTTGTCCTTAACATCCCTTGCCAGACTCAATTCCAAATGGGCCTTAGCCTTCCTCGCAGCATCTCTACATACCCTGGCTGCATTCCTATAATCCTCCCAAGTAGCCTGTCCCCTTTTCCACATTCTGTGTACTTTCTTCTTCTGTCTGAGTTTTGCCAAGAGCTGCTTGCTCACCCATGCAGGTCTCCTACTCCCTTTGCTGCACTTCTTACTCATAGGGATGCACTGCTTCTGAGCTTGGAGGAAGTGATGTTTGAAAATTAGCCAGCTCTCCTGGACTCTCCTTCCCTCTAGGGCCTTAACCCATGAGATTCCACCAGTTAGGTCTCTGAGGAGCCCAAAGTCCACTCTCCTGAAGTCAAGGGTTGCATAAGCAGGGTTGCTTATTGCCTTACTTCTTTCCTGCAGGATCCTGAACTTCACCATCTCATGGTCACTGTAGCCAGGGCTGCCCCCAACCTTCACATCTCCAACCAGTCCCTCTCTGTTGGGAAGGACAAGGGCCAGCAGGACACCCTTCCTCGTAGGCTCCTCCACTACTTGTGACAAGAAGTTATTATCAGTGCACTGCAGGAGCCTCCTGGACTGCTTGTGCCTTGCTGTGTAGTCCCTCCAGYAGATGTCAGGGTGGTTGAAGTCCCCCAYGAGAACCCAGGCCTGTGATCATAAGGCTGCTTCCAGCTGTCTATAGAAGGCCTCAGTCACTACCTCTTCCTGGTCAGGTGGCCTGTGGTAGACACCCACAACAGTGCCCCCCCCCACCCCCCGTGTTGGCCTGCCCTTTGATCTTCACCCATAAGCTCTCGWCTGCCTCCTCCTCCTCCCCCCTCAGGCAGAGCTCGATGCATTCCAGTTGCTCTCTCACATAAAGAGCAACTCCACCACCTCGCCTTCCTGGCCTGTCTTTCCTAAAAAGCACATAGCCATCCATGGCAGCATTCCAGTCATGTGAGCTATCCCACCATGTCTCTGTGAYTGCAATGAGATCATGGCCCTGYGACTGCACACAGATCTCCAGCTCCTCCTGTTTGTTCCCCATGCTGCATGCATTGGTGTACAGGCATTTTAAAGAGGTGGTCATGCCTGCAGGTTTCCCAGGAAGGGTGTACGGGGTCCCCCATAGCCATGTCCCAAACACACATGCCCAGCTGCATGCACCCGTTGGAGGCCCCCCAACGCAACCTGTGTTTTGTTGTCTACCCTGTGTGTACAACACCCCGCTATCCCCTCCTACCTAGTTTAAACCCCTCTTTACTAGGCTGGCTAACCTGTTTGTAAAGGCAAATGTGCCCCTCTTGGTGAGGTGAATCCCATCTCTCCCCACCAGTTGTTGGTCTTCAAATCATGTTCCATGGTCRTAGAGTCCAAAACCCTGTTGCCAACAYGRATGGCACAGCCAGTTGTTGATTTGGAAAATCTTCCTACTCCTCCTCCCATGCCTCCCCCTAATCAGCAGGACCGATGAGAAGACCACCTGGGCTCCCAGACCTTTGACCACCATGCCCAAGGCCTTGAAATCTTCTTTGATTGTCTCTAGTTTGTTCTCTGTATCATCAGCACCCACATGAAAGAGCAGCAGAGGGTAGTAGTCTGATGAGCGGACAAGGCCTTGGTAGCCTTTCAGACACATCTCATATGCTCGCCCCCAGCAGGCAGCAAACCTCTCCAGAGGAGRGGTCAGGTCAGGATAGGCACCTCTGTCCCCCTCAGCATGGAATCACCCACTACAACCACTCGTTGCCTCTTCTGAGTCATCATACAAGCCACAGGGTCAGACAGCCAAGTTGCTTCCCTTGAGGCCAAGTCCGGGTTCTCCTCATCCTGGAGTGCACTAAACCTGTTCTTCAACTGTAGCTCCAGGTCTACAGGAGGATTAGGGGCCTTTCTTCTTCTTCTACAAGAAGCAACTAGCTTCCAGCCTTCTTCAACAGTGCTGTGATGTACTATTTCACTCTGCAAAGAGCCTTCCAGSAACTCCCCTGCTGCAGGGGATTGGGACTCCCAGAGTATGGTCTCTGAGAACACCCTATCTCCTGCTCACTTTCTCGGATGCTTCGCAGTCTACTGACTTCATCCCGTAACTCCTTGACTTAACAACACAAATTGTGAACAGCAGCACACCTCTTGCAGGAGGGCTGACTATCAGTCCAGGCCTTCTGGAGAGGCTCCAAGCACTCCCTGCAGCCTGAGACCTGTAGGGCTGCATCTGCTGTAAGAGGGTCTGTCTGGGCTGAAGCTTCCAACACAGCTGATGCAGCAATTCCAACAGCTACAGGTAAATGTGCTTTGTGGCAAGTTATAACCATGTTTGTGAAAGTGGGCACTACTAGCGCTGGAAAAAACAAAGATGTCCTCTTGCACCTAATTGCWMTCCTCCTGCACGAACTGCTGTGCAAACTGCTGTGTCTGTTCGCTGCCTCTGTTAGCTGTGCTCTAGATAGGTGCTTCCATCCCCTGCAGCAGTGAGTCACCCACAACAACCACTTGTCACCTCTTCCGAGTGTTCCCACAAGGCACAGGATCAGTTGGCCCAGTTGCTTCCCTTGAAGTCAGGTCCAGGTCCTTCTCATCCTGGAGATACCATACCATTACTGTATGGTCATCATATTAACTGCAGTGATTGCATGACAGCAGGTCAATACAAGCCAAGGGGTGGAAAATCATAGATGTAAGCCTATCCCAAAGCATTATCTAAGTGTAAAAACCTCACAAAAATGAAAAATATTGAGATTAAGAAGTAAAACCTGCTACTCTAGATCAGGACTTCTATGCAATAAGTTATAACAGGTAAATGAGTTAATTAAGTCAGACTATGGGTTTTATATGCAAAGTATTACCTGTAGAATAGATACCAAAATACTGTTGTTCTTCTGTGTATGGCTGACTAGTTGTCATAAGTCATACTGAATAATGTCAGATTTGAAAGCGAGATTGGCAACATTACAGAGCCTTTAAATGGATGACACCGCCCTTAAWTTACATACAATCACTGATAAATAATGAAAGGTAACATGTTTTGTTTGTTTGTTTGTTTTTGKTTTTGTTTTACAAATACAASTGTTACATGAGCATGAACACACCCAGACTAAAGCTAACAGCTAATGCAGCTACTGACTGATAGTGGGACACCTTTGCTGGTTTTAGCTCCAGTGTCACTGCTGTTCTACACCTACTGTTGCACCCCAATATTTTTTCACTACTCACTGCCCTTGTATTATTAATCATAGTAACTGCTTTGTAGAATTTGGCTTTGTAGCCAAAATTCTTACTGATGTATCCTGGAAATTACAATAACTTTAAGAAAGCTCAACTGTGTGTGGATCAAAGGGTGGAGTTAGTGATCCTAACCGGAAGACTATTGTATATCGAGGAGTTAGTGATCCACACAACAGTTAACCTGAGCAGGTGCAGGCCTGTGCCGTGATGTTCWTCTCCCTCGGCCACAGGGTAAACTTAGCCTGCTAACTGTAACAGAGGAGCATGTAGGCATCTCCCACTTGTCACATGCATGTCCTCATCTTTACCTAGAAAGGAAGCAGCATGTTCTCATGTGCTTTTCCTTGACAGCAGGAAGGATGAATAGAAGTGTTTTCCCAGAATCACAGAATAGTTGGCTTTGGAAGGGACCTCTAGTGATCATCTGAGGGTGCATTCAGTACTGTCATCTAAGTCACGGATGAGTAAGTTGAACACTACTGGATCCAGCACGGACAGCTGGGGGTACTGCAAGTTACTGGCCTGACCACTGACCACCCTCTAAGCTCTACTGTTCAGCTAATTCTCAATTCCTGTCACTGCCTGCTCGTCTAGCCTACACCTCCTGAGCTTGAGCTTGCATATGAAGATGTTATGGGAGAGMGTGTCAAAGGCCTTACTGAAGTCACGGTAGACAACATCCACCACTCTCCCCTCACCTACTCAGAAGGCTATCAGGTAGGTTAAACACGGTTCCCCCTTTGTGGATCCATTCTGATTTCTACTGATCATCTTCTTGTCCTTCATGTGCTTGGAAATGATTTCCAGGATGAGCTGCACCATCACCTTCCCAGGGATCAACGTGAAGCTGACCAGTCTGTGGTTCCTTGGATCCTCCTTTTCATTCTTTCTGAAGACTGCAGTGACACTGGCTTACTTGCAGTCCTCAGGCGCCTCTCCTGTTCTCCATATCCTTTCAAAGATGATGGAGAGTGGGCTAGCAATGACATCCACCAGTATGGTGCATGCAGGACCATGGACTTGACTTTTTGAACGTCAAATTTGCTGAAGTGATCCCTTAAGTGATTTATGTTGAACATGAACATCTGTCTCTTTATTAAACTCTCATTTGTATCTGAGTCTGAGTATTCTATACCTTATTTATGCACTAAAAGAAAAAGTAATTAAAAGATTAAAAAAAAAAACAATTTGGCCAGCTCTCACAGCAGAGGCAAATGCATGTTTATCACAAGTGGG
Organism: Rhea americana; assembly: GCF_003343005.1. Taxonomy (NCBI): domain Eukaryota; kingdom Metazoa; phylum Chordata; class Aves; order Rheiformes; family Rheidae; genus Rhea; species Rhea americana. The sequence continues at coordinate 2,636,553 of NW_028186823.1, read as the reverse complement.
TTAAACAACTGTTAGTAGTATGAGACAGGCTGTTTTTTTTACTGAAATTTGCCATCTTTATAAAGTAGGAAACTTCAGAATATTTCTTACAGTTATTATTAGAAGTGATTTAATCATAACCACAGTAATTCTTCCTGAGATGAAGAAAGGCATTGAAGCTGATGCTTCTACCTCTGTGCCACCGGGATATTATTTTGCCACATTGAGGCATGGATTTACTTTGGGTAGGAAGACAAACAATGGCAGCTGTAAAGATTAATATTGTTAGGGGTGAGGTGGGGGACACCTCCTCTTGCATCATGCAGAGCAGTGGGAGCTCCTCCCCGCTCTTAACAAGGTTGTGTGCATTCACTCTGGGTTGCTGCACATGGGTGTCATGTCTAAACTCTTGGATTGCTCCATCCAAGCAGTAGCACCTGGTATCACATGTTGCTTATTCCACTAAGGTCTTGACAGCTTTTGTCTCCAGTAGTGTATGATCACAACATGTTCCTGTTCAGCAAAGGGTTGAACTTCAGCCTTTATGTATCTGCTCCTGATTGTACTTTCTTGGCAACCTGGAGACTCTTTGGCAATCTGTGGGAAAGGAGAGCTTTGCAAAGAATCAGGAGATTCATCCTGAATATCTACACAGCAAATTTTCTAGATAGAATGAGAAGACTTCAGCAAGATTTGTGGAGGTTTGTAGAAACATTCATTCCTTGATCTGGGCCTGGCTGAACTTAAATAAATATTTGTGCCAAATAAGGAGAATCCCTCCACTAGAGAAGGGAGGGAATTGCACCCATTTACAGACATTTGGAATTTGAAACTAGACATCACTAACATTGACCCTGATGACTTGGACAATCTTAAGGTCATGGGAGTTCTTACAATTTAACAGAATGAACTATAATTTCCAAAATGTTTTAAGAATAGCTATACAAATKGATACATTTCAGATTAGTATGTGCTAGGTATAACAGCAAGCCACGTTAATGCTCAGAAAATGTACTGGATTGTATAAAAGAGGAACCAGACTTCATAGTCTCTGGACTTTCAGCTGTCAGATGTTTGTGCTGTGACACCAGGATACGGAAGAGAGCCTCAGTGAAAGAAAAAGCAAGGGATAATTTTGATATGAAATCAGACTGAGAGCTGAGGAAGAGATGCAACTTGAAGTAAAGACTAAAAACATCTACTTTGGTCATTTAGATTATTGTCTCATAGATTTTTACTTCTTGCCTGGGACACCGTATTCAGTATTAACCTTAACTAATTCTTGCTGTCCTGTTGCATCCTGCTAGCACTGCCACAACACAGAAGTGCATTCTTAATTCATGGGCCACTAACAGGGCTAAATACGTAGAAAGTGCTGTGTACACATGACCTAGCTGATGCATGACCTAGCTGACTGTGCCTGTGCAAAGGAACTCTCATCCTCAGGGCCTGGATTGACCAGGAGATACATCTTAACTCATGTAAATAATATTTTTTTGCTCATGTGTCTACACAGCAGGCCCAGGTCCTTCTGACCTCTTGAGATGGCCCAGAACTGTGGGGCATTAAATAAAATCATTATCCACYAGGTAAGCCCCCAAAACAGCCTGTGTACCATAATCCTTATCAGCCTTAAAGCACTGATAGTGATTATACCCATAGAAAACTATATCTGAAAGAATCGATAGTTTTGTGAAAAGTGAAAGATAGAAATATTGTATTTGCATACTAATCCTAAGTCAGTTTCAAGGAGCAAATGCCTCCTGAACTGCCTTCTTCTGGCAACACAAGTCCTCTCCTAGGCTAACTTCTGTTTGCAATTAGAATGAACAACTAGAAGAGATAGGAAAGCACATTCCTAAATTCAGCGCCCTTCTAGCATGTCTAAAATGTGCCCTGTGTGCCATGTTGTGTTTCATACATTTGCACAGGATCTGGAACAAAAGGTCTTACATAAATTAAGCCTTAGAGCATCAACATCACATGGCTGGCCAAGTGCATTATGGGCTTATCCCATCAAACATAGGTCACCGTTTGGAAGCAGGGGGATTATAGTCATTTTTATGAGTAATATTAGGGAGGAAATAAATTCTATGACTGTTAAAGTGTACAGCTTTGTATTGTTGCTTCTTGCTACAGAAAGATTTTTTCTTTGTTTTACAGACTTTAATCTGCAGTTGAAATATGCTTGACAGTACTTGTAATGAGAGTTCAAAGAAGACCAAAGCAGTTCATGTTTCTAATAGGTCTGAAGAAGAACTTCTGTTTGTGGTGTTGACTGCATGAAAAGACTGTACAGAAAAGSAAGCTCCTTGTCATGAACTGGCTTTCTATTAATTTAGTTTATTATTCACWGTTTACAAAAATTCTCATCTGATAATTTTATAAAATATTATAATGCCAGGTGTATGCATGTAGATGTATGTATGTAGGTGATGGTAGCATTTTTTCATCTTAAAACACATTGAAGCTTATACAAGATTCGAACACTAAGCGTCATTGTGATTACATTTAAAATCATACTATTGGTCAGCATTGTATAAAACAGCATGCATTTTCCATTCTGCACTATGTTTTCTGAGTTATCTCATTTCCTCACTAATACTTGTGTCATGCAGGGCAAGTGAAAAGGAAGCTGTGGGGGGAGTGCACACGTTAGAATTTCACTTCTGGAGCCTACAGTCACATATCTCATCATGAACCTGGCTGTATGCATAGCTGATTGCATTACTAGTATTGGCAGAGCTAGTACATTACCTTGTGCCTCATACTTGAATAGCTTATCTCAGGCATAGGGGGCATGCAGTGTACTTTGGAATTTTAATAATACTCTCCAGGAGATAAAGCCTGAAGCTGCAATACATGTTGAAAACAGCTGTTAAATGATATAACTTCTGTGCTAGCTAAGCTTCCAAATGATTAACCTCAGATTTCTGCATAGCACCACTGCTGAGGTGTCTACGTGGTGACAGCATAGCCCTGGATGTCTCAGAGGCTTCAGCTATGGTACTGTGCTGTTCCAACTTAAAACATGGCTTTTGCTAGCATCATTTTAYGGAGACTGCTTTGATGAGATTTGGTTTGAGATTAGCACATCTGATTGTAAGTACCTCCATACAGGATACTTGCAGGCACATTGTTTTGGATCTCCCTTTACATGCAATGTTGTCAATACAGCCAGTAGAGCCTTCAACACTACTCCAGTAGTTGTGAACACCCTCAGGTAGACCAGTCAACTGATGAGCACGGTCTTCTCCATTGACTCTAGTGATCTTAGGTTGGCCACATGTAGGAACATAAAGCAATCTGAGATGACCTAGGATATCGAAGACATACATGTGAGACATGGCAAACATGACAAAAAGCATAAGGAAACCTGTGCCCTCCTAGACTGCCTGCTGGAGGCAACTTAAATGGCTTGTCCAGGACTTTCTCATGGGTTCCAGCTCATTAACCCTAATACATTGTATTGAAGAACTTCAAAATTAGATAACATTTGTGTGGAAGGCAGGGCTGAAAATATCAAAAAGGAAATGGCTCTAAAAATTTCTAAAACTTTCCTCTTTGGAGAAAGATTGCATGTCAACAGCTGGAAGCCCTTCACTGTTTCTGCTTTCCCCACTACATATCTGGAGCAATGCACTAGAACTTGCATTAAAGGCAAAAGGCATTTTACGCTGAGAGTGGTTTTTGTTCCTACAAACACCTGCAACAGAGCAGCCTTCAGGGAAGAGGGGCAGAGAGATGAGGTTGTGCATTCCGGCATCATACGTGCCCTGAAAGGATGAGCACCACAGTCGATATTATAGRTGGATTCAGAGGCTAATTGGGGCTGGACTGAACAAGTGCAGCCCCTCGCCTTGGTTGTGAATATGTGAGAGAACAGAAACATTACTGATCTGCTCTCCACTGCCTGATCACAGTGGATATTCAGCCTAGGAATAGAGCTACTCAGTTTTTATTCATTGTTCCCAGCTTGCCTAAGACTACGTCCTCTTCATATTTGTCCTGAAAAGCTATCCATGCTCTATAAAGCTTAAAAGATAATGAGAGGCCATAAAATCTTAAAATATTGCTTATCATATCCCAATAACCATTTAAAACACACATTTAGTTTTAAGCCTGAAAGTCAGTGGTGGCTTCAGCAGATGAAGGAGAGGCATATGAAGATGTATGGCATTAAGGATTTTTTTCCCCTGAAGAATTACCCGTGAAACAAATGAACCATGAGATAATGCCACACTGTTGGTTGGTTTCTGCTATTTGCATCAAAACAGTTAGCACTTAAGTAAATAAATCTCCTTTGCTATACTGTTGTTCTTTACCCCATAGGCTTTCAAATGTATAAAACTGGACCAACCATTTATTATGAATTGTGGTGTAATAGCAGTTAACTTTGCAAAGTTTTTTGCAGTTGCAGTCATTGTAGATGACAGATGTGTTACACCAGCACTGCTCTGAGAGAGTAATACATTCCCCTTTTATTGTCATGCAGGAAATTGTTCAGGTAATTATTGTCTAGCTAATTAATCCAGGCTTTGAGRAAAAAAAAGAAAGGGCAAAACACAGAACTGCTGTGACACGGGAAATTGTATTATAGTCTTGGATATTGAGTTTTCCTCCAGCACTCCCTAGTGGATTATTATAATGTATCTATACTTTCAGCTGTTRCATACCAGTGAAGTAAGCATCTACCACTTCTGAGTACTTTTCTGATACAACTGTGTGTCATTAGAAAATACAGGGCAATGTAAAGCCATGCCACATCTGTTTACTGTATGTATTCTTCCTAGTCCTCCCCCTCTCCTCCCCACCCCAAAAAAGATCCTTCTGTTTTTATACTTTTTGGCTTTAATTCATAGCAAAATGTCTGAGATTATAAGGCATAAACTTTTCTAATTTCATCAGGTTATAAGATTTTTTTTTTCCCAGTAGCCAAGAAGAGGAAATAAAAAACACAATCTAATTTTGAAAGAGTTATAGAGGATTTTTTTTATGTAATATCCATCAARGGCAGCTGGCTTTATCTAAGCAGTTTTAAGCAGAATTGCCTCCAAATGTGTAGTAAGAGCACATCAGCAATAACAACAGATCAGACTTTCTGTACCTAAGAGAATGTGTATGTGTTTAGCTTAACGCTTACAAGCAGGCAGCTATCGCAGTGGGGAAGCGGCCAACACAACTGTCATTCTGCCCACAGATCTTGCTGCAAATTGTTGTGAACAGATACTCTTCTTTCCATGTCCCATAACCCCAATTACTGCAAGAACCAACTATGTGCAGCACTCTGCTCGGTCTTGCCCTTTTGCAAGCAGGTGTCTTCCAGCCTGTGCCTCCTCTGCTTGGCCTGCTATGTGATGGGAAAACAAATAATTGTTTGTGCTTGTCATCATTATCTTTTAAATGCACAGGTCACTGGCAGTTAGAAAGCAAAGCTGGCTAGCTGTCTAAATCAACTATTTGCTTCTTGCCAAAACAAGAGGAAGAGGGGTGCAAATCAGCCAAAACATATTTGAGGAGCAGTAGAAGAGCAGAAGAGAGTAGATGGAGCAGTAGAACGGAAGAGAGAAAAACCCCCTTTAGAGGAAGGAAATCGCAGATTCTCTAAAACATATGAAAGCATACTTTGTGTCATTTTAGCTCAGCTAATTATTAAGCTAGGTGTGGATGTGTGGAACAGCAACAATCAGGAGAGCACTGGAGTGGCGCTCTCAGGATGCCAGAGCCTGCAGGTTCCTTAYAACTCATACCCCCTTGGGGGAAATCTGTTTTCTATTCCCATCTATTTSTGGTCAAATCTGTTCGCCTATGTGAAGATTTGGGGACGGAGTCAGGGCTTTACCACACAGTTTTCCTCTTGAGAATGCTACACAAGCAGGGAGTGTTTGTTATGATTTGCACACYTGCTGGATTGCTCTTTTTTAGGGCTGAGCCTCACGAAGATTTGGCAACAGGAACATACAAGCAATACTTCGTGGAGCCCCTCTATGTCTTCAGTTGCTCGACGCTAACAAAGTTCCTTCTACTGCTGCAGCACTAAAATGTCAGGTTTTCTGCTGGAGGTGGGAGGCCCATTTAGTTTCTCGATGTTCAGCACTACCATACTGAAGCAGCACTTTTCTGTTGCTTCAGATTRTTGCATTTCCTGTCTAAGGAAATCAGTTCATATTTTTAAGGATAATTTCTTGTCCATCTACAGTGATATTCTACCCAGAACTGCCTCAAGCAAGAATAGGGCATTYGAGAAATGGGAATGATACATACAGAGAAATTCCAGACACCCCACAGAAGCTCTAAATTCTGTAGTATTCTGCATTGCAGAGCTGGCCAAAGCAGCAGCTTCAGTTCTTGCTTCTGCATTTCTCAGTTACATGCCCCTCCATCTCTGGTACATGTCACTTGCCAACATTTCAGGGCCATGCCTCCAGGTGCAATCACTAGGTATCRAAGGTCTTCGGCCTCCTTTTTCTCCGATTCATTTTTTACAGCTTAAAGCAAACCATGTGTAACGATGAGTATATCCCCTGCAGTAGATTCATAAATTGAACAAGCGTACACACACACACAAATGACCCCTAGCAGATGTTTATCTCTGATGCCTTGACRAGGTGGGTTGCCTTAGACATGCTGTGATTTTTCAGTCATTGTGCACATTGTCAGGTTGCATCACATTATGTCTGCCAGTACAAAATAGTCTGTAAACTATGTGACAAGACTTGAAAGTATATTAATTATAATGCAATTACAAGTCTATTATTTGTGGATCCTATTTTTAAGTGAAAGGACTAATTCCACCATAATTTTTCCCAATCTGAAGCCACTGAGCTGAAATAAATTAAAATGCCATGGCTTTCAAAGAATACCTTTGCATAGGGTGTCACTAAGTTGGTGAGATTTGGTCTCAACTTTTCACAATTTTGTTTAATTCCTTGCCAGGTTACATCTATGACAGACAATTCTCTCTCCAGTCTGTTGGTCTTTATCTTCACATCTGTGGTTTATCCTGTATGTTTGATTAATTCTCCCGTAATAATGACATTTCCTTGGTTCACTTCATTTGAGAAACCCTACTTAKTTCTAGCACAGACAAAACCTGTCTTCTCTCTGTGTCAGTTCTTGTTCATTTCAAAAAAATTAGTGTTCTGAGATAAAATGACTCTTTAAAAGAAAGCTTATGTTATCTATATCTTTATATTAATTTAGCAGAAATTAAAAGCACAGATTAGCTCCTATGTAATAACTGGAGAGGATATAAAAAGGCAATTCAGGTCCTGCTATAAGTATCTCTTGCATATATAAATATCTTGATACATATCTCTTGATATATAAAAATCTTTCAGTCTTTCAGCTAGAGTAGATCATAAATCAACTAGAGGAGCAATCTGAGTCACCAGTCTCTTTTATAGSTGAAAAATTAAGTTATTTAGAATTTTTGTCTGGCATGGGACAATTCCTTGCATTTTTCATCTCAGACACCTGAGCTGCATCTGCCCAGTGGCTGGTTACAAAGACTAGGCTATTTTCACAATCACTAGAAATGCAATTTCACAGTAAGAGGCAAAGGTTTGRGGACTCAGCCTGGAAGTAAGTTATTTTATAGCAGAATATATCCTGCAAATTTTCCCACAATGCACTGGGAAGTCAAGGCTTGCACGTCTTGAAGTGTTACCAGACTCAGCGTGCGTAAGAGAGGATCTGACCTGCACGTGGCTAGAATGCTGCTGGAATGGCAGTGGCCACGTGCAAATATCAACACATGATGGGCTTCTTTCTTCAGAGCAGCAAGAGCTGCTTGCAGAATTATTGGTTGCTGCTCCTTCTGATCTGTTTTTTCTCATCATCCTTTTGTAACTTAGAATAATCACTGGCAGGTGTTTCCTTGKATGTTAATACCACGCAGTTCTGCACATTGTAAGCTGCACAGAAACATTGATCCAAATATAGCTATGGAGCACCTACATTTCATTACATTAGCAGTGTTCATTGCTGGTTACAGAAACAATAATATTGGCACAGGTTTATTATTACATTATTTAGTTCAGCAGTAAAATATTGAAAAACACTTAACAACAATCTCCATGTCTCTTTGGAAGTTTTGAGATTTCAGCTTTAGAATCAGAGAGCAGAATGKGTATTAAGGTTATGTTTTCATCAGTAAATAAAATAGGCCAGGCTTTGTGTTCACATTGCTAAACTGTTCCCTCCATACTGCCCCCTGGGAACAAATAATGATCCATGCTCTCTCCAGGACCAGCTAATTTATTTATTCCTTGTATATTAAATGTAGGCATGTATGCCACAGCATGCTTGGGCAATTTTATTCTTTAGTTAGAACAGATTTCACATCACTTCTGCATTAAGAACAATTTAGGGTCATAATAATATCAGAATCTAGCTGAAGGAGTATGTTAAAATTGTTGATGTCAGAGTTACCTGACCTCATAAATGTCTTCTCAGGATGCCTGATGATGGCTTGATGATCCTTTGTTATTTGTGCCACACACACATTCCAACAACACTACATATTCCTAAATATCGTATTAAAATAAAAATGTGTCTTCTATGTCAAAGACAAATCATTATATATACTATCCTAGGTAAAGTTCTATCACTGCACTTACAAAGCCACTGATTAGCCTGATCATTGAAGACACTAACCTGTATCTACTTCCACATTTACTATTACCCAAAACCTTAATAAATAAAGCAGTAAACTTCTCTGTGTTGTAGGTATGCCATGATTCTTTTTTTCCCTCCAGTGACTGTTTTCAGAAAGTAACTATGTTTCTTCTCCCTTTGGATAGGAACCTTGTACTCCACAGAAACTGGTAAACATCCTCAGATGTCTTAAACAGTTTTCCTATGGCACAGAAATGACTTTTTGGACATCTTATGCCCCTATTGCCTCTTACCAGCATATAAATAAGTCAGCTTTCAGTGTCCGCAGAACAAAATCTTGAAGGAACTTCAGCTTTTAACCTGTAGGCCTTGCTTTCAGCTTGAATCTGAATACTAACTAGTTTAATAGCCTGTTATTTTTAACCCCAGGTTCTGATTCACATCTCTCCTCTCGCCTTTTATTATTTTTTTCCCTTTTTTCTCACAAGAAAGCTGCTATTGCTTATATTCYTTAGAACTGAAATATTCTCGTATTGCTACACAAAACATGATGCTGTTTGGTGAGTATATGTTAATAAGATTCTTTATTTCTATGAGAAAGCTCCCATTGCCCTTGTTATAAACAATCTCATATATCACATTTTTTTTTGCAGCACTAGTTCAAGCTCATTGCATTGTAAAACATACTTAATCTAAGCCCAGGGCCAAAACAAATTTCAACTGAGCCAGCTAAATCTTTCTTAAGTCATCTCCCAAGTGCCATGTAATTCTGTAGAAGTGTTAGCAAGCATTTAACCTTTACTGTACATATTTAACAAATTAAGTAGCTGCTTATCCCTGTAAAAAAACATTATCTTTATTTTGAGTCCCTTGCAGTCTATGATAACAATAGAGCAAGCAAAAGAATTATGCTGAGAGCAGAGATGAGTCCATGCAAATAAGGATGCAATGAGTATAAGCTTATAAGCAGTAAGCACCTTTTCGTGCAAATTTCTGGCAATGACTGAGTGATTTGCTCTGCTGCTACCAACAAGGCCCAGCCCAAGGCCTTCTACTACTGTTTAAGAATGGGTCTTTCCTTTCTTTGGTGCATGAGTGCAGACAAAGAATCACATAGGAAACCAATTCTGCCTTTTACAGGTAGGCTTGTATGCTGGATTCAGCAGAGGAAACACAGATGGAGATTAAAATCTATATYGATTCTTTTTTTCTTTTACAGAATAAGGAAAACAGTCATTTGGGGATAAGACTCAAAAAGAACCCATCTTGAATAGCCAGTATTAATTATCTTGCAATTATCTTTTTAAAAAACCTGAGTACAGGCAAATTGGGAAGTCTTGTTAGCCAAAGGTGACAAGCCCATCCAACAGTATGCAGAAATACATTTAAGGCTCTTTTTTTTCTATTTCCAGAGGAACACGGGGCACAAAGGAGTGTCTTCAAACATCAGTTTGTTTAGATAGCACAGGTAAAACTTTAGGAAAACTTGAAAGATGTGCTCCAATAGTAAGAAAGAGGTTTGTTCTTTCCCCCTGCTGGGAGCCTGCAGTCCCTTTTGCAACCAGGCTTCAGAAGAAATTTGCAGAAGCTGATGGCCATGAGTGCATTCAACAGCTGTGGCCCCTGTGCCAGCAGAGCCACATCATGCCATTCTGGATTAGCACTGGCAGGATGTGATGGGAACTCCACTCACTTTTTTACAACTGATTTCATTGTCAGGAAGTGATTGCAAAACCTGCCCAGCTGTATGCTGTTAAAAATAATAATTTCTGCCTCACTTAGYCTGTGCTGGTTGATCTGATCTTCATGTTGAGAAAAGACTGGGCAGAAAACAGAGGATAGCAGTTGCTTATGAGTGGTTACTTAGAATATTCCTCCGGATTATCCACTGAGTTCACAGTTGTTAACCAAAAGATGAGCTAAGTGGATTTATGGGAAGTGTTTTGAGCTCAAATTTTAACTTTTCTTAGGGAACATTTTGCCAGACTTCAAGCATCACATTTGTTTGCAGACGGCGTTGTTGCTATGCACGTTGTCTCTRCAGCCTTTATCACGGGAGGATGAGCTGTAGAAACTGGCCTATAAACTGTGGATAGTCTGTTTATGCCTCAGTCTGCATCTAAGGTGCCTCTTTGTGTTACAGAATCTCTGGGCTCCTGCGGATAGTCCACCAGATCRTTTAATGTCTAATTTGGGAAAACAGGTATTGATCTCTTTTCTAAGACCAAATCTTTCAACATTTGAAAGTTGCCCTCTTGAGAAGACAGGAAATAACTAAAATAAATGTACCTGGATCTTTGCTTTATATTCTATTGTTATAAGTTACTCTAAGAAACACGCAGAAGCATTGTTGACTCTAAGTGGCTTGAATAATATGTTCTTTTTAGAGCTTGTTATGACACTGATTTCCAAATTATTCACTAAACCCACTAATCCTTTAAAAATGTGTTCCCATTTCAGTTTTAAATGATGTAGCTAGAAAGCAGCAGTGAAAGAATGCCATTTGGATGCTGTGAATRTATTCCTTTGTGCTTTCAAGCTGACATACGGAGGTGCAGCTAAATTCTGTGTTTCAATATAATATAAATTAAAAGTATGTTTTTGTTACGAATTTCTTGAAAAACACAGTATTCATATCAGCCCTTCTTTCGATTCAGTTGAACTGTGAAACCTGATCACCATGAATGTGCTGAATGTTTTAATATTGATATGATTATTAAATGAACATCTTCTGTAATGAATTTCAACATATAGCACATTCATAAACTCTTTATGTTGACCATTCGCTGTTCGTTGTGTACAATTGCTTAGAAAAATAACGTGTAAAATCTGAATTCTGCAACCAGTTAAATACAGGTCTGAGAAAAACCAAACTCCTCCACTAGGTGTCCTGATACGTCCCCAGAGCAGGGCCCTACTGTGCACTGAACAGGACGAAGCTCCTCTGGGGAAAATAGCATGGAAGGATATAGCTGAGGCTTGCTGCACAGCGCAAGGGGCTCACACTGAGCTTGTGCAGGTGCGGCATAGCCTAACATGCAGATATTTGACTTCATGATAGCAACAGTATTCTCTGAGGACAAACAATTTCTGCTTCTTTCAAAGTTTTTCTTTATTTTTTTTTAATATATAAGCAAAAGAAAAATTGTGTTTGTGTACTGGAAATTCCCCAGGGTACCTGCATGTTAACATCCTATTAACTACTCACCTGTATCATCAAAATGGTTTTGAGTTATCATATGCACCACGCAGACTTTATCTGCTTTAAGTTACAGAAGCTGCATTTAGACTCTGGATCTGGGAATGCTTCCAAATGCCTGGATACAACTGTTCACCCACCTAAGCTGTAATCACTGTCAGATGKGACTTTACCCTGGATTCCTTCATCACATCTTGGTTTTTGAGGAACAAAACCTGCATGCACTGACCAGATGATGCTCCAGTCACACTCTTGCTCTGGATTTTGCCCCATGGTACCTGYGACGTCCCACTATTCCACAGGAGAGCCACAGCAAGCAGAGTAACAAGTGCAGTGGTTCTTTGTGGCCCCCTCAGAACTGGAGAGACAGAGAGAAGAGGAAAGAGTGGGAGATGCACTTTGCCCATAGGTTTCCTGGCTATTTGTGCCACCAATGTTAGCTCCCGTCAGGATCTGCTGAGGAGAGGACTGGGCTCTGGTGTACATATTCCTCCGCCTTTTCTATCCTTGAGACTTGATATTTCCTCCCAGTAGTCTGTGGTCTTTCCTTACCTCTGCCTCCCCATGAGYCTACTGTTCTTGTCCATCTAGTTCCAGTCTAATCTCCTCTAGGCTCCCCACCTCTCTTCTTCTAGGCTTCTCCTTGCAGCTGTGCCTTCCTCCTACAGCCAGCTCTTCTCAAGGTGTCCTATCACTTTTCAGGCTCTTTCTGCTCCCTRTCATACTCCTACCCCCCATTTTCCTGTTTCACCCTTTCTTCCTTTCACCTACACCTCCCAAAGCTCTCCCAAAGCCCTCCCTCCCTCTCTCTCCTTTTCCTCCTAGTCTAGATTTTTGTCCCAGTTAGTTCCCATTTCCTCTTAGCTTCTGCTCTTCAGTCTCTTATCACTGTTAGTCCTCACTTCTCCTCCCTCTTCTGCAGTCCCAGACTGTCCTCTCTTCATTTGCCCTCTATAAGTTCSTAATTCTCTCACTGGGACTGGTGGGACCTGCCAGACCTCACCTCCTTGTTCAACTGGTCCGTTTTTCTCTTCCACCTCCAGTCCATCACTCCTAAATACATCTTTTGCCTCCCTGGACAGCAGTCCAACCTTCTGCCTTCTTCTMCCAGTCTGTTTCTTTTCTTCCTCTAATAAGCAAAGCATATGTTCTTTTATGACATTGCCCATGCACCAGCAAGGAGCTGATGGAGACTGGTTTTCCACCTCCCTACAGTCCTGAGAGCTCAGTCCTGCTTGTAATACAGGAATACACTGAGAGTTCTTCTGCTTCTCTCTGTACTTAAATAGCCTATCCATGGCAAGAGCAATTGTAACTCAGGTAAAGGCTTCACTTCCAGAGTAAATGGAGAGGTAACTAGTTTCTTTTTTTGAATGTTGAAAGATTCTCTCTAATGTTACTCCATATTCCTTTATGTTTGCTGGYACAGTTCCTACAGCTTTTCTTCCCCCAGTAAATACTACATTATGAAAAAAATGGCAATTTTCTAGCTACTGCTTGAATTACAGCCAACTAAGTTCCAGTCGTGACTCATGGACTTCAGGACTTTGCTTGAAGCTCTTGTTTTGCTCATTTCCTTTCCAACCCCCAATCTTTAAATAAAATTTCTCTGTGGCAAGGAGAGGYCAGTTCAGCTTATTGCTTCAAGTTACTTATAGAAGTCCTAGAYGCAAAAGGTAGAAAGATAAAATTCACACAGAAAAATCCCAAATCTGCTGATACCATCCCATGATGGTGCTAGGAAAGTAATCAGGAAAAGACCAGTGCTGGGACTAATGCTGATGTTCTAAAACCACAACTCTGGTGGGTTAACACAATAGCAGGATAATGGACATAGTGATCTCTCTGACCCTTCTGAGATCCTTAAACTTTTTAATGTTGGAGCCATCTTCTGCTCTATTATTTTAACCTTATTCCATTCTAAGTCCTGAGAAAAATGTAAAATTTTAGAGAACATTCCCAAAGATCCTGATTTTTTGCTAGAAATTGTAAGAATTTCAGGAAAAAGGCCTACAGCATGCTGTCTTCTGGACATTAAAACTTTTTTTGGACAATTATTTCCTAGTCAACAGTCTCCTTTTTTTCAGAAAACTTGAAATATTGCAAAAGCTTTGCTGAATTAAATACTGTGAGATTCGCTTCGCATTAGGCACAGAGGTGTTCAGTATAAATTGGATAGTTCAAAACAAGATACTAATTCAGTAACAGCCATAATGAGGTCACCAGTTTGCAATATTCTGCAGCCTGAATTTCAGAATGCATGTCAATAGCAGAGAATGAGAGAAAGGTAAGACTTAAAGATTGCTCCTGTATTTTGCATGTATGAGAGAGCTAATTTAAGATGAGCTCAGCATAAATGGCTGATCAAATGCCATACCCTACACCTCCAAAGATAAGTTTTAAAGACTTACTTAAAGGTCAACATTTCTTTATATCCTCCAAAAGGCACTTCATGTGACAGCAAGGTTTTTGTGATGTACGATAGAATTACACAAATATGCAATACAGCTTCATTTGGCTGGCGTATTGAGAGAGCGTGTCATGTTTACAGCTTGGCTGAAAGTGAGGGGGAATTGGGAGGCACATCCTATTCCTGAGGGTAAAACATAATTTTCTAATAAATAAGGAGTAAGGATATAATGTAAGGACAAAATATAAATCCCTCAGACACTCTGAATTCTATCATGACTTTGATATATAATTGTTTAACGATTTCCTGAGGGAAAAATGTCAGCTTGCATTTAGGGGATAGCAGTGCAGAAGATTTGGGGGAGGAGATGCCCTAGAAAATATTCGCGAGAATGAAGTAGTTCTTTGTGAGCTACAGCTGCTTTTTGTAAGGTGACTTGTCTCTTAGGTCCCTTTTTTTATTCCAGATATAATGCAGCCTTCAGAATTAAATGTTAGTATACTATAGGTTTTGAGCTGTTAAACCTACAGAGCATTAGAGAAAAAGACTTCGGGAATAGGAATCTGCTCAAAAAGAAACCCATTTAAGTAGTGCTAGATAGCCGTAGTTACAGCCCTGCCAAGACAGAAACACTGGCTCGACTTCTCCTATAGGAGGCACCATTGTTCCTTGGTGCCTCTACCGAAGCCGGTGTAGATTTATTCCACCCGCTTATTGATAAAAATGAAAGACACGTAAGAAGAGTTTCTTGGAAAACCAGAAAAGGGTGCAGTACTAGATATTTTTTTGAAGAAATAAAATACTCGCCTTATTATGATGTTGGTGTGATGGAAAATACTATCCASTGAATGCGACATGGATTAATTTTCTTCAGACATTGTGAATGAYMGAGGAAGCAGAAATAAAACACTATRTTTTRAATATGCCAACTCCACATGAAGCTTTTTTGGTTTACTGAGTAGAAGAGAAATCACATTATCTACCTTCTCTCATMTGAATGTACCTGATGGGAAGTATAACTAATGCAGGAAGCATACTCTATAGCAGCATAAGAATTAAAGGACTTCAACTACAAGCCATGGAGATAGACAAATGAATTTTAATGTCAAAACTTTGCGTTCAAAAAACTCATTAGGTTTTGTTTCATGACAGTGTTTGGTCCCTCTTTAAACCTCTCCTCTCATGAGTCATTAATATTTTATCTCTTGTTTTTTATTTTGTTGAAGAAATGTTGGAATGAGCTGTCAAAGTYATAAAATGTCAAAAGAAAAAGCCTTGGGAATTTTTAATATTTTTCCCCATGGACACAATTTTGGCCTCTGTCCTAAGTATTTTGGCCTCTGTCCTATGTTAGATGAAAGCAAAATCACCAAAATATTCAAATTTCCTGAAAGATGGAAGTTATTGTTATGCATTGCTTACTGAGTTTCTAAAAATGAAAATTATGATGAAAGTGCCTGAGACAAATAAGTCAGTGTTATTCCACAAGCTGAATTACAAGAGGCAATAGGAAACACTATAGAAAAATGTTTTTCAGCTCTTATCTCTGGCCTTATTTCTTACAATACAAGGCTACAAAAAATGACCACTACTCAAAAAGTTATAAGTAATAGCTGCTATTTTTTATCATTCAATTCAAATGGAGTKTGTTTTCCTTGGTAGAAACCTTGTGTGTCTTTATTAAAGTAAGGTCCAGGTACCATTATTGCAGTAATATGGAACAGATCATTTTATTTAGAGTGCTTGATGTAATCATTTAAGACATAAGTCAGTTCAGCCTAATTTAGCCATATTTTGTATATTAGTCATTTCAGGGACCTTTTAGATGTTCTAGTCCATTGCTTACCATCCCAGCACTACTACTACAGAAGGCTTTAATCTAATTCAAAATTTTAACAATCTAATTTTACATTGCCCAGATAAAAACCGGTGGTATCTTCATGGCTTATGTTGGTCAATTTTAAGACAAGAAAGGAATAACAAGGAATAATCATTTTAAAATGGTGGCAAATAGTGCGGAGGGTACTAGACTCCATTTACTCACAGCTCATATTAATATACACAGCTATCCATCAGCTTCCTGTGTCATTCACAGCGTCTGAAGAAAATGAGTCCATGTCACATTCAGTGTATAGTATCTTCAATCACACTGACACCATAATAGGGTGAGAGAGCACCTGACAAAATATTAAAAACAAATGGTTAAATGAGTGCAAGTGTGCCTGTGTGTGCATTCAGGCCTGGTGTTTCTTCCTCAGCTTCACACAAACAGAGACATTTCAAGGCAGAGAATATTACAGAGTTTTATACTAATTTATTTGTTTAATAATAAAAAATATAAAATAAATAGAATATACTACAAATGGATAATGATACCAGTGTAGAATATCAACTGTCTATTGCAATACCAAATCATTTCCAAATACTGTATGTCCAACAATAATCAGTCATATCCATGTTGGTAAGCCAACATTTTAAACCATTTAAGTTTAAAATTTTTGTTATAATTCAGATTGCGATTCATTTTCATTGTCAGAATTTCTAAAATGGAAAATCTAAATTTCAGTCAAAACTAATCATAAACATATGGCAAGGCATCCAGTGAAAATGTTTTGCACTGTCAAAACAAGACTGTGACAGCTTCAAATTACATATATCCATAGCAGATCTGGTATGGGTAGTGGTRAAGAATTATATCATGCAAAGGTCTTTGCTGTCAGTTTGAAGAGTGACAACTGTGAAAGACAATCCAAGCTTATTGCCTGGTTCTCTGTAGAAGCTGCCCTGGAGACATCAACTTCTGAGGATGGAGGTGGTGCAGACCTCCTTTGGCAAAGCAGTGTTAGGAAGATTTGTTTCACATTATCTGATGAAGAGTTGCAGAAGTGGCAACTTCTAACTGCTGAGATAGAAGCCATCCATGGAGCTACTCCATCTCCATCCTTGGAGCTATTCAAAAGCCACCTGGACAGGGTCCTGGGCAACTTACTTTTTAGATGATCTTGCTTGAGCAGGGGGGTTGAACTAGATGATCTCTAAAGGTTCCTTCCMATCTCAACCATTCTGTGAGTCTGTGTGCTACTGCCATTAGTTGATACAAGCTGGTGAGTCAATATCTGATCTGYRTTGGCTCCCACAGAGGACAAAGGAAGCATCTGAGAARCCTTAGCACAGAAGCTAGGACATGTCAGCCATGCTAGAGAGGGGGGAAAGTGCCCCCAGGGCTGTCAGGTTTCATGTTCTTGGTTGGSCTGTGCTATAGGACAAAAAGCTGTGGAAAAATCATCATGAAGTTGTGCTGCTAAAATTAATGGAGACTTGCGTAATGCACCACTTAATGTACCACTCTCTGTACCTCATTTTACCAATCTCAAATGAGAAAAATATCATCAAAACATCTTTAACACTTGAGAAACACTCAGTTACTGAGGTAGAAACATCACAGGTTCATCAAGTGTATCTTTTTGCATTCAGTTTGGGTGAAGTGTATTAAACTAGGCCCCTCTGAGTGACAAGAAGAGAAAGAAACACTGAATATCCAGCCACTGCCTGAGACAAGATTYAGTGAAAAATAGCATGCATGCATGTAATTAAAAATTACAGCAATGCATGTGTAGAAGGGGCCATAAGGACACCRTGGAGATACCTAAGTGTGCAGCTTCGCAACTTGCACATGTTTAATACAGCTCTTTTTTTCCAATTCTTCTCAAGTTTCAGCACAGCAGCAGAGAAAGAAAATGAGCAAATGCTGCCTCTAACAAGACTGTCCATCTGACAAAATTTTTCCACATAGTAATGTTAGAAAGTGTCAGCTGTCACTTGCAAGTGAATGTGCAAATGAATGTAGGTGCAGCTGCCTAAATTTATCACGGAGGGTGACAGACATAGAGAAATTCATCCAAGGCTTCATTTCCAACAGCTGCCACAACTGAGGATGCAGCATCTATCCTCAGTGTGATTCATTTACCATCCAAAGTGTAGTTAGGCAGCTGCCAAAATTTAGTCAGATCCACTAGATATGATGTAGTTTTTCCTAGCCAGAAGGGCAGTTCCCTTTTGTAGCAAGGGGCTGCATTGACATGGCTAGGCTTGTATCCCAGCAGAAATGAATGCATTTTAGCCTGGCCTGGGCAGGAAGGCAGCCTCATGCTTACCAGCTGTTTACAGAGCATGTCCAGTGCTGCATCTTAGTTTTTCTCTCATTCTGTGCAGGAGACTCAAAGCTAGGGTGGTAGTAAACATGGCATCATGGCTCTCTGGCTTAGGACAGGGGATGAGAGGACTGAGGGAGGCAGCTGTGCAGTGCTGCCCATGCTCTCTGATCTCCCTTCTTTACAGCCAGAAGGGCCCAACAACATCTTCAGCCACTTCAAGACAGTTCCATCCCTCATGGCTATGGGTGCAGCCCCGTCCTGGTTGATGCACGCTTCAGCTCCCAGGGGTGATCGTCATCCTTGACGCTATCCTCATCTTTGCCGAGTGCCTTCTGGCAGACGGAGGCAGCAAACCAGGGCTTTCTTTTCCTGAGAGACTGCATTCATAGAGGGCAGGCTGCTGGTGCAGATGATTGATTGTTGCCCTTCCTTACAGTATAGCTCTGAGGGTATCTGCCAGGGCTGAGGAGCAGGGAGTGCCCTCTGCTCTAGAGAGACAAAACCGGAGAGGAATTCAGAAGAACTGTCAGAAGCAGRCTAGGTTTGGTGTGGATGCCCTACTGCAAAATAAAACATGAGAGCCTGCTCTCTAGCCCAGAAGCCACCTGGCTTTGCACAGCTCACATCCATATGGCCAGACTCTCATACCTTCCTAAAGCAAGTGGCCACATCCAGCCTGCTTCTGGGGACTGGCACCTGCCAGGCTGACCAGGGGTAAGGCTGGCCAGACTGGACCAAGCCCAAGCAGGCTGTGCAGCACCGACTGTGCAGGCAAGGGGCTCCTGGGATCGCATGTGTTCATCTCACCACTCYGTTTAGTTTCCCTGTATAGCTGGTGAGGCCTGTTGCTGTTTCTGGAGGGCAGGACAAGCTGTTGCTCTGCAGGGAGTGGGCTAGAGATGTTTTTCTCACAAGGCAGCTGTCATGCTACTTCAAAGGCCTCAAAGGCCAAAGTAGCAGCACATTCTAGCCAAGTGCTAGAATTGTATTTAACTAGTTGTTAATTAGGAAATCATGAGTCAAAAGTAGGCAGTTAGCAGAGATCTTCAAAGTCTATTTAAATACAATCCATGAATGCAGTCTTAAATTTGGAGTAGTACCTCAATCATGTGAGGCCTGGGGCCAAGGCTTGAAGAAATTAAGCATGTAATTGTAAAGAAAAGGAACAAGCTGAAGGTATAGCTCAGATTTTTTTTTTTTTATTACTGTTTCAAATTAAAACGTGTAATCCTTGAGGGTACTAACTTCCCACCTTATCCTGAGAAACAGTTTCCTTACTGAGTCTTCAGATAAATCTAATAGTAAATTTGCATCATGATAATTCCTATATTCCATAGCATAAGTAAGAATTTATTGGAGCAGTTAACAGAATCTTTACTACTGAGGCTGTTGAACCTTCATTGCAGACATTTAATGAACTGCATCCTGCTTTGCTTAGTAGTTCACAAAATGCCAGATGAATTACAGCACTTCTGAGATAGGGTCTGTTGTGGCGGGGGCTTCTGCTTGATAGCTTCCACAAGCACCATTAGAAGACCAACTACTGTTTAAAAATGTCACCTAAATGTACATGTGAATCAAGTCACAAAAATATTTGGGCAAAAAGCTCTCAAGTACATTCCCACAAGAAAGMTTCTTGCTGCGCAGGTGCAATGGAAATAGCCATTTGGAACTGAGCTTTTAATTGCAGATGATCATCTGCAATGGTTCACAAGGGTTAAAGATTAAGCAGTAATTTGAACCTTCTGGGAAATATAAAACACTAATGGAATAAGTTGATGTTTGGCTACTTCAAATGCAACAATTTCCAAAACAGAGTCTAGCATGGAAACTTGGGATTGCAGTATTAGGACTCATCTGTAAGTTTGTTATTTGTTTCCCAGTGTATAAACTAAAAGCAAGCTATTTCCAGTTCTAAAAAGACTGACCATGAATTCCAGCTCCCAGTTACATCCTGGCTGTTCCTCCTGCCCCTTGGAAGTCAATATCAACAAAGGTCAAATTAGATCCAAGATAGTGGGATATGCAGCAGAAATCATTGGTATGGGTCAGTGGGTGTACAGGATGTACAGAATGTAATCATGCATTTATGGCATTGGTCCCTCAGAAAGACATTGAGATTGTAAGAAYCCAGGCTGATGCAATAGGTACAGAAAGTGAAATAGCTGAGGAGGAGGAAAATTGGTCCAGACAGTGAAGACATACAGGATCAAAGGTTTCCCTGCTGGGTCAGTGCTCGTCACAAATAACAGAAGAGATGCTCCAGTAATTTAGCAAAAGGTGATGGGGAGCCTGTTCCTGTTCTTTAGTTGCAAGTGATTTTTCTTCAGAAAGAACAGACAGAGCTGGATATACCCAAGTAGTGTTCAGGAGAAAAGTTTCTCAGCAAAAGCCCGTAATATGTGGAGGGATTTCCAATTCTAGGTGTATCTGATAGTGGAATGGTAAATATTCAACAYATATAGTTGCAAAGAATCATTGAAAGAAACCTTGCAATGTTAAATAAATGGCTACTGAATAAAAATATGAAAACTGAACAGACAAGCTAACATTTAGAAGCCTCTACAGTGTCAGACAGCATTCCTAACTTGGATGACAGCTAGTTATACTTTTTTTTTCATTTAGAACTGCTTAGGAGTTTTCCATCAGAATAATTTGTGGAAGAAAATCAAAGTTTATCTTGGGGAAATTTCTGTCTGCCATGTTAAAATAACAACCAAAAAATTCATTTTCCAATTGGAAGGCAGAAATGGCAGCTTCCATCTCTCAGTGATCCTGAACTTTCCACTAAAAATTAGTAAAATCAGTAAAATGCCTTTTTTTGCAAAAATATTCCACTAAAATTAGCAAAACATTTCCAGTTGCAGCTCATGAACCCAAGTTCACCACAAGGGCAGAGCCATGTTTTTAAAATGTGCAGGCTTTCAATGGGAAGAATTTCAATTTTCGCGAAAGGTCTAGGCTGAAAAAAGGCTTGTCAACACCTTGTAGCGTAGCAAAGCAGTTCTCACATCAGCCCCAAACCTGTCGACTTCATTGATGGTACCATGTCTAAACTGCTTACGTGGAGCTGCAGTGYACATCGCAGGATGCAGAGAATTGATCTCACCATTTAAATGTGTGAGAAAGCTGAAGATTTCAAAGCTTGTCACAAGCTCTTAAAAACTGAATGGTGCTTATAACTTTGAAAAATACATCTTGCTTATTCAAAGGATATTGTTAGGGTAGCAAAAATTATCAAATCTACCTCTGTCTGCAGTGAAAAAAATGTAATCTGAACTAAGTCAGTTGTCTCAGATGATTAGAAGGTTGATGTTGGCCTTGACTCTGCTCACATTCACCCTGATACAAATAAAAGTAGATACAAATAAAAAGTGGTTTGCCAACATCAGAGACAAACCACTACAGACAACCAGCAAGAGATCTGCAAGAYTGCTGGCTGAAACTACAGCAGATTCATGTCAGTCCAAGAAGCCTCAACTTASAGACCAAGGAGACATGTGAGCTCAAATCTAGAATGAAAGTGAGGCAGTTCCAAATTCAAGAAAACCAYAAGAATGACCAGATGTTTAGATAAAATAAATCTAATAAGGACAGACTGAAAATATTAAACTGGAGAGGACTCTCAGGACAGATGGGATGAGATTCACCTTAGCTCATGGAAGGCATCTTCTATGTAAACATGCATACCTGAGCATATGTGCTATGGCAAGTGGAGAAAAATTGGCATTCTTCTGTTGTAGATGAATCTTAGGTTGAAATGAATAATTCCCTACAAATATGTCTGTTACTACTGCTTTTATTGTATATGTATAAAGTGAGATGAGACATACCCTGCCCTGRCTATTTATGTTAGGAATAAAGGTGGTTTATAAATGGAACAGAAAACACTCCCCCCCCCTCAAATACTACAGACAGTAGCAGGCTACTTATTAGAAAAGGATTTTTTTTCAAAAAAATTTTTTCCTGCATGGAAAAAAAAAAGGATTTTTTCCTGCATGCTTGGCAGGATTACTTGCAAGACATTTTCTTAGACTTCCTGTAAAAGTTTTCCCTAAATGGAGCATGCTTCCAGAGCTGGACACTTTCATATAGGTCGCGGTGCTAACATACCCGAACTCCCTAGCTAAAGTGACATTTTCAGGTGTCACAAGCAAGGCAGTTGGGGTAACAGACCCCACAGGGAAAGCTGAGTAAATAAGCAGCCAATGTACTTATTATATAAGTATATATATAAGTATAAGTATATAATATATATATAATATATATTATATAATATATATACATATATATATATATATWTWTWTMTATATATAWAAAAGTATATATATTATATAAGGATGAAAATAAATAGCCCTTAGAAGATGTGCTATTCATGCTAGTGTTTACTTATGAGTTAGCATCTATTTTCCTTTATTTCAGTTGAACATAAAGCCCTTAGGATGCAGATGAATTATAACATATGACTTTCTGATATTTGGCACATAGAGTAGCTTGAATTTAAGAATGATTTTTAGGTTTTTATTTCCCATATAACATTTCTGAAGTTGCCTCTACAAGTTATCCCACATCTTGCTCACCCTTTTTTCCATATGGTCCTATTAATACGGTACAAGAAAGCAAAAACTTTGCAGGATGTTGTTTGCAACAGGTAATGACAGTGAATGATCTTGCCTTTCTTTCCTAACGTTTCACACACTGACTTTGTTCTGACAGATGAGAAAGCCTGAATAGGTTTCCACTAGCTTTTAACTGTCCTAATGAGCCTTCCTAAGGAGCTCAGCCTGTGAGGAGAGAAAAGTAAAATAATGAAAGACGGTGAAAGAAAAGGAGAGAAATGATTATATGAGTTAAAAAGCATATTTTAAAATGATTCACTGTTTTTTTTTTTTTTTGACTTTTTCACTTCCATTTCCTTCTTTGCTTTTTTCCCAATGTCACTTTACAAAGTTTTTATGGCCCCTTGGGTGTTTGTCCAACCCTCTGCAAAAGCTAATCTAAACAGGAGGAAGCTCCATGCAGTTTTGTTTCTCTAGTAAAGTCTCCCAAAGCTGCCACTYTCACACAGCTCCCCTTTAAATGGGGTTATGCTGCAAATATAATAACCTGAATAATGAGTGATGCATGTTTGTGCCAAACTCTGCAGTCTGCCTCGGCCCCGTTGGTGGCTTCGTTTATCGCTGCTCTAAACCAGATCAACATGCAGCTTACAGCTGTTATATAACAAAATATGCACTACAGCCTCATCTCTGTTTCCTGGCTCCAGACTTTTACAACCCTCATAGAAATTACTTGGAAATAGTTTCTCGTCCAATCACCGTTTCCTATATTCTCAAGTGTAGACGGTCCTGTTAGGGCCTTCATGAGTCCCATGTGCCTTTCTACTAAAGAAAGTTTTATTTCTATTCTTTTCCCTTTGTCCCCAAGGAAACAAAAAATGGAATATTTCAGTCTTTCTATTCATACAAGGTGGTATCTACAGACTGTCTCCTAAAATGTTTTATTGCTAGAAAAAGGCAAAGATTTCAAAACCTGGCCACAAATGATGCTAGTACAAGAAAGCATGACAGTTATCCTGTATTAATGACCTTTTTAACTTTTCTATAATGTGAGAACTGTTCTCTTTAGTATGTTTATTGGAGTTACAAATTCTGGTGTTACATTTACACATTAATTAAGTTGTCTTACAGGAATTTATCTAATACTTTAAGCAGAGACAGTTAATTAAAAGAATACTCTCAATTTCATATGTATCTATTCATCTGACAAAAAGCTGTGACATGGTACAGGAAGACYCTTTTTTTGTGAAAAAAGCTGGCAGTCAAAAGGAGACGTTCTGCAAACTTCAGGCATCAAATCYCTGCTGTCAGAGTCTGCATGAAGAAACCCTGCCCACTCAGGAGCACTGCACACCACACGTCTTACCATGTAATATCACTAGCCCCACAAAGGGACTTAAAAACCAAGTCTGCTACCCAACACRGCAATTTTCCAGCTTACTTC
Organism: Rhea americana; assembly: GCF_003343005.1. Taxonomy (NCBI): domain Eukaryota; kingdom Metazoa; phylum Chordata; class Aves; order Rheiformes; family Rheidae; genus Rhea; species Rhea americana. Next base: position 2,612,189 of record NW_028186823.1, on the reverse strand, counting down.
GGTAATGTGGCAAATTAGAAGCAGACAGATTTATTTATACAGGTTAGTAAAGATTTCTTATGTGCGATAACTTTCCTGCAGAAATAGCTTTTGAGAAAGTTGCCAAATGAAAATTGAATGCCATGATGCCATGTTTATTTATTCATCTGTTATTACTGCTCTTATTTACATGATCCTGATAAATCATTATGTGTTTTACAGTTTAGACACACTTTTACTGCAAGTTTGATGTATTAAGTTCATAGTGATGGAGCTAAGCAGCAAAACCTTCTGTTGAGGATTTTCTGAACAGTAGATGTGTGTTTGCATGTTTTCCATGGAAATTGGTAACTAATACAACTTCAGAAGGTGTGAGCACTCTCTGCTAGTCTCATTTCAGACTATACATTCATGAAATCAAATTCTGAAGCCTATCTATATCTGAAATCATATTTCACCTCTGGATGGTGCCAAAAAGGTGAGTAAGAGCAAAATATCAAGGCTATCATGTCATTACCTGCAAAYTGTGTATAATGCAAACTTAAAAAACTCTTTGAAAGGTATTATGTCAGAAGACCATGGCAGATATGGATCTGGCAAGGGTCATAATGCCAGCTGGGAGACTGCAGCTCAGGCACAGGAATTCCTGGATGTCTCTATGCTGCTCTTAGACACTAGCAGTTGAATCTTTATCCTAAGTAGTTCATGGATTTACTGACTCCAATCAGCACTGAGTCATATATATTAAATTCCATGGAAGGGATAGATATCCCTTAAATAGCAGGGTTTATATAGTCTAGCAAAGCAAAAGCTGAGAAGACATGTGGTTGCTCTCTTAAAATACTTGAAGGGAGTAAATACCTTGTGAAGATGAAATATTCATGTCAAAGTGGACTGCTGGCACAAGAACGTATGCATGGATGTGAGATCATGAAGTGGATTTCTATTTAGCCTTTAGCAACTAGGGAAGGGACAAAACAATATTTGAATATTAAGATATAGTAAGTTATGAGAGAGATTAATACAAATGGTTTTTGAAGAGAGCAAGGGTCAAACTCAACAATTCAATAGGTCTCTTCCCGATTTATTGTATTAGAGTTTTCCATTATTGGTAATTCATTTTCTGTCTCTCCAGTATTATTTGTCTTGTGTTCTAAGTGATTTCCCACGGTTTACTGGGAAAATATCATGACTCAATTAGGGAGGCTTATTTTAGACAAGTGAAATTAAAAACAGTATTGCACTAGTAAAAAAAAAAAAAGTGTTGGCTGCTACATAGAAGGAAAGAAAAAAATGTCTACAGAAAAAAATGTCTTTTCAAAGATGCATGATTGTTTTTCCCTTGACTTAGAACCAAAAGGTGTTTAAGTTTAGTGTATATTATTTCAGCAAGTAGCTATGAGATTAGTTATTAAGATTAAAATCAATTTTGAATGTAAAGAGCTGTTTAGAGTTCCTAAACAGATATTTACTTCTTCTGCATGAACAATGGAAATCCCATGACTTAGCTTAAAAATTAGACTTTGGCTGCTAAAGAGTACTCTGTACATCAGATGACTGTGTTTTTTTTAATGTAGACTGTAATCTGTACAGAGTTTTTTTCCATTTGGGAATCTTTAAGATTTTTTTCAAGAGGAAAGTTGCTTTGATTTTTCTTTTTCTTTTTCTTTTCTTTCTTTCTTTCTTTCTTTTTTTTTTTTTTTTTTTCTGCGGCTGTAAATGAGAATAATATAATGGTCCTAAGGGTTAGCTCCAGCAGAATCTGGACACAAGTGTGGTCCATGTTCAGTACCTGTTTTGCACCTCAGGCAGGGGCAGTGTTCACTGGCAGGAGAGGGCAAGCYCAGGGATGACTGAAGACTCCTGTCCCCTACACATTTCAGGTGCCTACATCAGGGCTGGAAGCAGGCGTGACCACCTTCATCCACGTTAGCAAGGACCAGGGCACAACAGAGGGAATGCTGGTGAACGGAAGTCAGAGATGAGGGTCCTACATTCCCACCATTTGCATTTTGTGGAGCTACTTTCATCTAGCTGTAGTATTGTCCCACRGGCAGAGCACTCATGAGCAGCTGCAGCAGCGAGGTAATGCTCCCGCAATGCATCTTTTGGCTTAGTGTCATCTGAAAGAGTCCATTTTGTGAGACCCTCCCCTGCAATGTAAACCGACGTGCAGTTAAGCGGTGATAATAGATTCACTGGAAAAGCGCACTCATGGCTTTAAAAGAAGCACTAACGAGGATGCACTCGTTGCTTACTTGGGCTTCAGTGTCAGAGCTCCTGAAGGTTGAAGCTTATTCCTATCATTTGAATGAACTGAAGAGTGTCTAATGTATTCTTTTCTGATTCAGAAAAGAGAAAGTGTTGGTGTGCCTGTTCTCCCTGCCTCTCCCCTGCATATGGGAGAGCATCTGGAAGGAGCTGATTTTTTTCCACAGAGGCTTGATGCCACCAAATAGGTGRTATTTATAGCTCAGTAAAAACTGAGAGAGATTGCTTGGCATAGAAATGGGAAACCGGTGCACCCCTGTCTAAAGCAACGGCTCCAGCCCATGTGAAATGWGGCAGTGTTAGGAACCATACTCCCTTTTCATCTACTTCAGACATAACTTTTTTCCACTTTCAGTTTTATTTAYTTAACAAAAAAGGAACCATTGGGGAGAAAGTGTGAGAACCTCCAGTTTAACACCTGATGCACATGGAGTTCAGCCTTCCACCAACAAAGAGGGTGGCAATACCTACCACGTCAGCCACCTCCACCTTCCTGCTGAAGCTGTGCCTCTGTGCAGAGGGAATGCAAGATGCAAGGCACACAAAGAGAGAGCATTTGAAGGACAGGACAACAGCCTCCCGTTTCATGGGAAAAGGGTTCTGGTTCCTGCTCTTGTTTTAAATCACACTTTGTTCAATGTGAAAGGAGCAAACAGTGTCAAAGATGAACAGGAGAATCCAGAGGTGAATCCAGGATGAATGATGAACCCTCCAGCTGAGTGTGTTCAGGTGGGGAACATCATCCTGCACAAAGACAAGCAGGGTTTTGGCTCATSTGTGATGGTCTCCAGTGCAGTGAGGACTTAACAGGACATTAATTAGCTCAATGGTGCTAATATGGCTGTAACAGCACTGCTGGTCTGAGGACTAGCTCAGGTAKCTCTGCAGTGCCCATCACTGCACTGTATAAAGTGACTACTGGCTTCTGAATTTCCRGTATAATTGGGCCACTCACTGTTTAAATTGGGACTATTCTGGGCATATGCAAAAACAGACCCACAGAGAACTACAGAAACTTCCCATCAAATAGAGATCCTAATAAGATCCTATTTGGAGGCCTCCAGAGTTTGGTGGCTATTGAGCAATAGTTTCTAATTTATGCATTTGGACAYTGCAGCCACAGTCCTGCCAAGCCTTTCTTTATATGGAAACTTTATTTTTTTAAAAAAGCATACTCAGCTGCACTCATCCAGTCCAAAGGAAGTGGTAGCACTATTTCCAGCAGGGGCTTTGAACTGCAAAGTACTTCCGGAAGTTTCAAAAGCAAGCTATGTGACACATACTCACAATGCTCTGCAACTTTTAATTAGCAGCTACAGTCACAGAAAAGCATTAACAGTACATCTGACCAATTTATAGAAAATTTGTCTCAATAGAAATGTTTGACTGAAGCATATAATTGAGTTGAATGCCCATTTTATCTGTACTGCTAATGAAAGTACTGCGAGGAAAGCTATATGCAGAGAGATAGCAAAAGAAAATGTAATCTGCTAGTCAGATGGGATTTAGCAATCTGCAGTAGTTTTTATCAGCTTCCACTTCTCAGCCACTTAAGTAGAGCAGTGCTCTTTCTTACACTTTTTACTGGGAAACAYAGACATCTTTCTGACAGTCCTCTTGAAGGGACCAAGAGTAAGCAACAAGTGTTATTTATGATAAATGGAAATCTTTGGTACAAGGCTGCTAATGATGTCAGTAGAACTTCCAGGTACAATTTTATTACATTTTATTGATAACTCGATATAATTAGGCAATACAAAGTAATTAAGAAATAAACACAAGCAGTGAAGTTCTCTAACATATGCAACATCCTATCTACTGATTTGCACACAAATAAGATGTCTTGCTCTCCATTCTAGTTGTGAAACACTAGAGTCATAGGCTGCAAAGAAGGAATGAACTATATGATAATTGGAAAATCTTGGATTGAATCTACTCAACTTCATACGAACTTTCAAAACTATTTGCTAACTTTTTCCAGTAGCTCTGAGTCTATATGTATAGGTGTATGTATAAAACACAAAAGTCTTTAGGAACTCGCATGACAAAATGACCAACTGAAACATACAGTATAAAGTCTTAGGAAAGATAAAAACTGCATCAACTTAGTTTCTGTTTCCAGATGGAAGAAAACTGGGGTTTCAAATTAACATCTGAGTGCCACGTTAACTGGGACGGGAGAAGTTATTTAATTTGTACATTTTTCTAGCCAGCTGCCTTGRCATCAGGCTTGGAATTGTATCTAACAATAGCAAGGTTTTGGGATAAATGACATTAGGGTTTATCCCAATCAAAGTGATACAACTGAGCAGAGATGTATAGGCRCAGAACTGTGGCACAGAAAAATGCTTCAGAGCAGTTTTACTTTCTGTTTTTTACCTTCTCAGATTGTAACTGCACCCTGGCTATTGGATCCTACACGAAGGTTCCCAACAGCTATAGGTGTGGAAACATGAAGATCAATTCCACCCAGCCTATGTGCTTTCTCCATCAACTTGGATCTGATGTGTATTCAGGACAGGGAGGAGTCATGGTACAAGTAGAAGAAAAAACATGCTGGAGAAGAACAGTTCTGCAGCCCCAAGAAAGAATAAGATATGTCTTCAAACCAGCTTTGTAGAAAGAGATGGATCCACAACCTTGCTTTCTCTCCACCCATTCTCAGCTAAAGGTATAATGATCTTAATTTATAATTTAATTTCCATTCCCACTGGAGTCTGTGGCAGGCAAAATGGACCAGTTGCATATGCTCACTGGTCATAAACTAATCTCTAGACAATATTTTCTGTATTGAGAATTATTTTTAGATGGATTAACTCACTCTCTGTGTGCCAAAACCTTATTTGCTGAGACTGAGATTTCAGTGTAAGTAATAAACTCAGCTACTCACAGCTTTGACAATTAAAAATAAATAAATTAAAAGCAATGAAAAGCTTAGAAAAATGCCTTATATCCATTCGTCTGAGAGTGAATTACTAATCCTTTCAGAACTTGTTACTTTGATTTTTACCTGATGTCCCTGAAGCAGCCCACAACTTGATTATTTAATCTCATGTAGGTAAAGCTCTACACACCATAGCAATRTTACTTGCAAGTGCCTCAGAAATAACTGGGGATAGAGTTGGGCCTATGTAGGCTGAAGAGCAGATGACCATTATYTCATCTTGACTATAGCTTGGGGGTTTTCCAGGGTGAGGGGGGATTTCCAGATCTCCATTGTTTCATCTGCCCCACGAGACAGTGAATTGCTTGTGTCATCAGTCCCATCGGCACTGAAGATACCTTTTTTGAGTTCCCCTATACAAAGATTTAAAGATCAAGAAAACCTGAGGGTTTAACCAAGGTATAGGATTTTTTTTTTTTGGGGGGGGGGGGAAGCTTTTAAACATAAGGCTCATTTTTAGTGAAATTTAGTTACATATGAAGTGTGACAAATCTTTTTAGTAGTATGATCCATCCTTGTACCACTGAATGAAATCTTTTCCTGAAAAGCTTGAAACCAGTTTTTAGAATTAGCATCAGTAACTTCAGGTGGTCTTTCACACCCAGAAGGGTTAGTAAACTATCTTTAAACTTCCACACACTAATTTTGTTCTCCACTGTAAATCATTCTCTCATTTGTTTAAAGCTAAAAACCTTTTTTCCAGCTTAGTGTTAAAAGATCATGAAAATCAGCAGACAAAAAGATGGGATGCCAGTGACAACCTTTTCTCTTGAGCCCCTGCGGAGGCTCAGTAGTGATAGCAATGGATAACCTGTGGCTCCCAGGCTCCTTGAAGAGTTTTCACTTGAGTGCCATTGCTGCACGCGAGCACACGAGCTCCCACGTGCTGAGAGCGTGAGCTCTGGAGCACTGATCCAACARCTGTGAGTGCAGACATCCACTGCATCTCGGAGAGGAAGTATTCAGCACCGATCACCTAGACTCCATTTACAGAGTGAAATTGCAGCCCTTCCAACTAGGCTGATAGGTCTCAAAATGTCAGCCAGGACCCAGGAGGCTTTTTGAGCCTAAGGACAAGCAGACAATAGATCCAAGAGTGTTTTCTGTCCTTTCATGTGAATTAGCTGAGCGATTGTAGAGGGTTTTATGACAAATGTCAATAATGTTAACATTATCGTACACATCAGCTGCATACTAATATCCTTAAATCCAG
>NW_028186823.1:2492955-2605641 GCF_003343005.1 Rhea americana | reverse complement strand
TGCATTTGGAAAAAAAAAAAAAAAAAAAAGAATATTACTTTGTAAAATTAAGATATAAATAATTTGAAGTTTTTAATAGGGTCAGTTAAACTACCTTTGTTTTTCTTAAAACTATATTTGCAAGATTTTGAGTTCCCTTAATAACATGGTAGTGCACAGAGGTACTTTTGGGGATTTGCAGAAATGTCTGCAGAACAGAAGGTGCCAAACAAGCATCTGAGCAGAAGCCCAGTATACTCTATTTGCTTCACTTTCCACACTTCTGTAAGTGAAATAATGATGACCTGCATCCCATAGAAATGCAAAGTTCTCTGAAAGTGAAAAATATTAAGCAAAAACCTCTATGGGTTTTACTGAGGAGAAAGCTCTTATGGAATTGTCAAAATTTCCTACTTCTCTCCTTTCATATGCCCCAAATTAACAAAACCAAGTTTCAGGTCTGGCTACAGCTGGGAGTCTGTGGGAAACAGAATAATATGCACAAAGTAAGCCTGAACACATTAACATAAGCCACCGTGGTCCCAATCCCYCAAAACTATAGTTAAGCAATTTTAGTAAAATTATTGAAAAAAAATCTTTCCGGTATAATAATTATTCTCTCTCATGAAATAAACATATTTTGRAATGATTTATATTTAGCAGGATTATAATGAAATCCTAACTACTTAATTAGAAGTTGCATTTTTTCTTCATTTTAGAGAGTGTAGAGTTGCAGCCTGTAAACAGTTGCATGGCTCATGAATCAATGCCTCAGYATGAGTAGCATGCTGCCATCTTTTGGTTATATTCAACAGAAACAGGTATGAAAGATCTAAGAGATTTTATCTTCACAAAGATAAGCAGCAGCTGCTACCTCCGTGGATGTTGCTCCTACGAGCTGTATGCACTGGCCATGACTCCATAATCCTTGTCCTCAGTCATTGACTGTAACTCCACAGGTGCTGTATAAACCCCAAATAAAAAGTGACCCAGGCCTTTAACTAACTGAACAATAAATAGATAGATAGACGGATAGACAGATAGACAGACTGATAGGTAGGGAGATACATGGCTGGATATTGAACAGATATGGAAGCACAGAGAAACTGGGAAGCAAACTGAGTGAGATAACAGGCAGACATGTCAGTATAGCTGCGGGTTTGAGGAAAGGTTTATAGACAGTAAATGAAACTTCTTAGCTACACAGCTGTCACAATAAGCAGCATAGAGCTTGCTTTTTTTAAAAAAAGGCCCACCATAGATAGGTGACAAAAGCAGCATTACTCGTTCTGATAAACTTTGAGGAAAGCATACTTAAAAACTATAAATACCACCAGTGTCAGGAGATCTTTTTTCCACGTTCCTGTTGGTTTCTTCTACAGGTAAAACAAGACTAGCACAGACACAGGCCTTGCCTTGGAAATGAATTTCCCTGAGAACAGATGTTTTTTTTCCCATCCTGTAGATTTCTAGGAAGACTGAGCAGCGGGGCCTCTTCAGAGCTCAGTGCTCAGGAACTTCCTGGGGGCTGCTGCTATGAGTAAAGTCACTCGTGTACTTGTATTGGTAGAGTAAGTCATTTATGGTTTAACATTTTTCTTGCTTCAGGAAATTACTTTCTGCTACTTTGATTTAAATTATATGGTTATCCCTTTCATAGGAGAACACATTTAATGACAGAAAACTCTGGGATGGTTTCTCCTCTTCCTACATTTTGGAATCCAAAATTTTTGTCTTTTATGTTAAGGGTGGGCCTGGGCCCTTCCCCAGTCTTTTCTACCGGACAAAACTTACAGCTTGCTATTAGAGATCTGCAGCATGCTGTAATGAGGATATAAATCCAGCTGGTGACCAAACACTACTCTTTAAATGTTTGCCATCCTTTTGCACACTAATGAATAGCAAAACCTTAATTGCCTGTTCTCTTGTTAAAACATAATTACCAATTTAAGCATTGTGCACTCAGCAGCAGTTAGTGTCTTCCCAGCACATAAATATTTCTCAGCTCTCATTTTACATTTTAGTACTATCCAGAGACTCACTCTGTCAAACAGATTAACACCTATGCTTTGTCAGTATCATTGTTTATAAGGTTGAAGATATTCCCACTTATATACACTTGTATTTGAAGCTACTGTAGAATTTAGCCTGCTCGTGTTATTCATTAGCTTGGGCTGTAGGTATTAGGCATTTGAAAATTGGTTTCTGGCAAGCATTCAAAAGTTCTGGAGGTTAGGCTAGTATTTCTTTGAGACAGGCTGAAAAACAATAGCTGTCCACTCATATGACATGTACATACTGGGGATTAAATTTATGAAATGCTAGCATCAGTATTATTCCATGACTATGTATATCTTCTCCATATTTTTACCAAGTTTAATCTATTCTTAATCATAAATGTTAAAGCTGAACTTTCCCAACTCAAAATCCATGAGTCAAAGACAGTGTGCGCCCTCTCAGTCCGCGGGAGCAGCTGCATCCAAGGAAAGTCCTACTCCAGGGGGAATAGCTACTGTGGTATGCTCCCAGTTTCCTGGCAGAAACTGGGCAGAGAAAAGCTGTTCTTCCTTTGAGCCCTGGAGCCTGATCCCATTAGCTCTCCAAGCAGAGCTCGAAGTGGGATGGAGCATAGTCTCCCATTTCTCAGGTAACAGCAAAGAGGACATGCCCAGGGTTCTGGGAGAATAATTCTAAATCAGAACTCAAAGAAGTCTCTCTTTGGCTCAGAAACTAAAGACGTTTTAATGCTCTGCTACACTGAAATCAAATCATTAAAGTGAGTCACAGAAGTCATAGCAGCTTGCACATTAGTAATACCTCTCCCTTGTGTAGTCTGTTCTCTGAGTCTCCATAGCCCATTGAGCTAGAACAGTTAAGACACATTAATGTCCATCACAGGTGGGACATCTTATATAAAGCAATATAAGCAGAGCAAACTTTCAGAAACCTCTGAGTCCCAAGCCTAAATGTCTGAGTACCCATTTAATGCCTGCAATCTTGGTCATCACACCAGAGCAGGAGGTGCCTGAGGACACATACTGAAATATCACTGTGATTCTACTGTCACATCCTCCATCAGGATCTACGACCTGGAAAATAAGATCTGGCCTCTTGCTGATTGACTAAAGAAGCAAGGAAGGTAATCCTGTGCATATATAATTTTCACACATATCCTCCAAATCAAATTTCTACATAACAGATACAAATACATCAGTAACTCTTGCACTACGGAAAAAGATTCTGTTCACCTCAGTAATTGTGTTTGGCACAAAACTCTTTACCCTGTGTTTATCACATGGGTATTCACATGGCTGATTTTGAAAAAGCCAGCCAATTTTACTAAGGATTTGCTGGTTGCTGTTAAAGTTATGACACATGCCCAGAAACCATTCCACTGAGATGTCTAATCTTGTTTTCCAAAGGTAATAATGCTAACTACAGAATCTGACAAGTATTCGGCAAATCAGTTTTTGCAAAATGCGAACGCTGATCTCTATTCAACTACATTTTTTGGCCAGGATTGTCACAACGCTTCCAAAGTATTCTCTTAGGGTTTTGTAATCACTAATGCCAAGAAAAACAGCTGTCATTTTGCTAAAAAATCTACTTAATTTTTTAAGAATCCCTATATTCTTGTATAACATGGCTGCTCTTGCTGGCAGAATGCAGTACATCTGCTGCAAAATCTTTTTCCACAATTAGGTCGAAAATAGGAAATAAAAAACAAACATATATTTTACAAATGATTCCTGGTCAAAACATGTTTCTGAATTAGTAACACTCTGAAACTTCTCTAATACATGAAACTCAGTTGATTAAAATTTTTTCTGTAATTTAAGCACAAATCATGCTTTAGGGGTATCTAAGCCACAGATGTGAACTGTATGGACAAACGCTGAATGGGCAATTCAAGTCATAAGTTCATTTACTGCATGGATATATTGTTCATGAATGCTGCTAGTGAAAGCTAATATCATTTTTAATGTATTTAATAAAACTGTAAGAGAATGGATTCTAATTCTGGAATCATGATAGTAGCTCTCAAAATTTCTCATAGAACGAAATACATAGCTTTGACTTTTAATTTAATTAAAATAGACTATCAGTTTTACTGCTCAGCATGTCTCCAGAAACCAGCCCCATAGCCATTGTCAACAGCAGGTTTGCAAACAAGTAATTCAGAAGTCACTTTTCTTGAGTAATGAAAAGCATCATGCAGATGGTATTTTTGTGGGAGACCAGCTGATGAATTTTTCTGAGAAACAGGCCCTGGGGAAACCATCTTCCTCATACATTTGCCCCCACCTTATGTTTTTACTATTAAACTTTCAAAGAAAAAATCCTGAAAGCATGTTTTTAGTTAAGCCTAATTGAACACATATCCTGAACATTGAAAATCATAAGTTAGTTCTACTTGACAGTAGCCAGTAGCTGACTAACCAGTCTACATCACTGCYTTGAAAGAGTGAGATTTTAACTGAAGAAGGGTTACATAGGGAGACTCAACAAATGGAAGTTTGGGAGAAACCCCAGGGAAAAAGTGGAGCTAAAGCAACAGAGACATATCTGGGAGAAGCATTGTCCATCTTTCACATATATTTTTGATGAAAGTGGAATCTGTCTCCAGCAAGGACATAGTACATTTTCTAATAGAGAAGCAATTTGCTTGTGAATAAGACTTGTGAGTAAGGGAGAAAAGGGCCATCTTTTCCCACAATGATAGTTCGGGGTGCTATACATGTGGACTGGAAGTGATCAGAATAATTACAATTGAGAGGCTGGCAATATCCTTTTAAAATTCTCTGGGATGGCTGTTATTACAGAATTTTGATCTGTTTTGCACAGAAAATCGTGTTACATCTCTGTTACATCTTTGACAGACTATGCTTTGCTTGAAAATGGAAGGAAATAATTTTCATCCTCCTGAAAATATAATATATTGATGGAAAAACTACCCCTGCATGTCTAATTGCTAAGAAAAAGGCAAGAAAATATAGAGTCTTAAAAATATAGATTCTGCTCCTGACTTATACGGAGATGAAAATTTACTAGAAAGTAATTTTGAGTCCCCAGACAGATTCTTTGATTATTAATGGATTTCTCTGAATGATACAAAATATTTATTTTGTGTATGTATAAATCACAAAGGTAAATCCACTGTTGAAAGTGTTGCATGTTATTCCCTTTTAAAACATACAGTAGCTTCAGCCTCATTTAGCTTGAGTCTTACAGATTTATTTATTTGACTTTTTTAGTTGTCCGAATAAAAAGCTTTTTTTTAAATATAAAAACAGTAATTTTGTGGTTCTTTTAGCTTACTTTTTGTRGGTCAAATTTAATTGGGGCCAGGTGTGAAACACTTCTGTATAAATTAAATATCTTATAAAAGAAAGTTTTGACACTCACAGCACCAAAGTAACATAGAAAATAGATATTTAAGGAAGAAAAAATAGAAAGCCAATAACCTCTGTCTTTCTAAGGAAAATAGGATAAAAATCATGATGTTCACCACCAAAAGCTTAAGGAACAAAAGGGATAAGTTGTATCCCTACTCTAGTTTCAATCCTTATCATGGACTTGTCCCTTTATTTCACCCTAAATATAAGCAATAACAACAACTTAAAAATTCTTGGGGATAGATCCCAAACCCATCTTACCCCTGTTCCCATTGTCTTTATTATAACATCTCAATTGATCACCAGTTGCCTTGGGGCCCCTGGTTGTCCACAAATGTGGCTGTGGTGTTTCAGGACAACCAGCTGATTTACATGCTCATTTTTTTCTCTAAAGCCAGGGCATAAGAAAAGGCAGAGGTTTGAGCTAAGTTTCAGCCTCAGATGGAGCTGATCAAGATATTCTCCTAGACCTGACAGTTTGGAAGGTCTCTGTGCATCTGTAGCTTAGATAAACCCAGAGGGTTTATATATATATGAGAAAACCTAGAGGAAATCAGGCAGCAATCTGCTGTAAGATGTGACTTACCTGAGCTGAAAAACAATGGAGCTGGCTTTAAGTTCATTAATGTGGTACCTTTAGCAGTAAAATAATGGTAGCAAATATTTCAGGGTTTATACAGAGCCAGTTAAAGCCCCAGATGGCTGATGCAAAAGTCAGTATCACTTACTAAAAGCTGACACCCAGGACGGCTAGGGTGACAGTATCAGAAACCAGTGTCGACATGATACAACTAAATTTCCTACTGTAGTGTAGACATAACCTTCTAGCTATCACATAATCTCTACACTATGAAACAAGTTTTATGACTCATGCCAGTCTTTCTAAAACATACAGTTTCATCCTCCTATGATCCTTTCCTCCATCCTAGCCCTTTCCTCTTTTGTACATCTAGTTCTGATCTTGGCTGTCTTCACAGCTGCCTCCTGCCTACTGCTGAAAACAGGTTGTTTTTTGAGGAAAGCCTAAGTCTCACATTTGGTATAAAATGTAACTCCTGCACAAAATTTAATTCAAAGGGATTAGCTAGGTGTAGCACTTGGGCAAAAACACAATCAGAAACATCAGACAGCTTCAAGCCCTACCTTCTTCTTGTGACAGATCAGACATTTGTGTGTATTGCTAGCTTGGACTGACAACCAACTAGTGTTTTCCTTTAGCATCCATGCTACTAGCTCTCAGGACATACCAGATTTCAGCTGAGGCTGGAGGTAGTGCCAGAAAGCAAACTACTCCAGCCATTTACAAAATTACAGATAGGTTTTGGCTGGCATCCAGTGCAGCATGGCCAGCCAGGATGAAGCAAGAGAAAAGTAGCTCTTCTCCTTCCTCATCTCAAAAGATGGTGCTGTTCTCCAATCAGGGATCAGGAAACTCAGTCATTTTGTTCCCTTCCCATTGACTAGGAGAAAATCTTTCCTTGAAGAAATATCAGATTGGAAAATGATTTGAGACTGAAGGGCTCCGGGCCTGTGTATCAACCTCCTGCAGCCCCACAGACTTTGGTAAGGTGGATGCAAAACTCCTGGGTTTGCAAGAAGAATTGACATGAAAATTTAGAACGTGCATGTGGTTGGTGAGAACTGTTGGGTTTTAGGAACACTTTGAGGGCGGAATGTATAAGCCACTACAGAAGAAGTTGTTTGAGGATAGCATTAATTACTGCATATAGAGTGATTGCAAGAGTTAACTAGAGAATAGCAATCATCAATATTTCGTCCCTCTGATATTTGTACGCGTGTACAGACACATACCGATCTGCAGCTCAAAAAAACACACTCAAGCCTTTGTTTAAAGAGTCCTCATTGTCTGGGAGAGTCTGATGTAATTTTTGAGCCTTTGGAGTTTGGCATTCTGCAAAATAATGATCCCAAACCCTGCTCTTGTCACCTTTTCTGTGGCTCCAGGTGAGGCACCAACTGGTTTCCAGTGAGAGCACTGGAAATGATGGAGTCTGTAGAGTGTGGAAGGGGAGAGAAATGCCAGCCATCTACTTTTCAAGGGTTCACACTGGAAATGAGAGGACAAAGAACATCTCAAACAGAGGTACTTCTGTTTCAGAAGGGCTCTGCCATTCACATGCAAACAAATAGAGTGTCTGATGTCTGTTCCGTAGTCCCCTGGTCTTTTTTCCTCTGTTATCTTTACATGAGGTTGCTTGCAACTGCAGTGCATATCATCTCCATAGGTCCCAGTATTAGTAATGTATTCATTACCCAAGGAAAGAGTGAGACATGTCACTGGTGGTTTGGAGGATGAAACTTCTGTCACATGCCCAGGACGGACTGTGCAGCTTACCTATCCACAGTTTGGCTCTGGTCARCCCTGTTTGTTCTGAGTCACAGTAGATCAGAGAACCATACTTCCCCCAGAGAAAACAAGGAAATGGGCCAGCTCCTGCCTTGGATAATCATGGAATCAGTAAGGTTGGAAGGGACCTCTGGAGATCATCTAGTCCAACCTCCCTGCTCAGCAGGGTCGCTAGAGCATGGTAGACAGGGTTGCATCCAGGCGGGCCTTGAAGATCTCCAGAGAAGGAGACTCCACAACCTCTCTGGGCAACCTGTGCCAGTGCTCCGTCACTCTCACAGGGAAGAAATTCCCCCTCACGCTCAGGCGGAACTTCCTGTGCTTCAGTTTCTGCCCATTGCCTCTTGTCCTGTCACACGGGACAACTGAGAAGAGTTTGTTCCCATCATCTTGACACCCTCCCTTCAGGTACTTATACACATTGATTGATAAGATCCCCCCTCAGTCTTCTCTTCCCCAGGCTGAAGAGGCTCAGCTCTTGCAGCCGTTCCTCACAGGGCAGGTGCTCCAGTCCTCTGATCATCTTCGTAGCCCTACGCTGGACTCTCCCCAGTAGCTCCATGTCTCTCTTGTCCCGGGTAGCCCAGAACTGGACACAGGATGAGGCCTCCCCAGGGCTGAGGAGAGGGTCAGGATCACCTCCCTCCACCTGCTGGCAACAGTCTTCCTAATGCACCCCAGGAGACCATTGGCCTTCTTGGCCACCAGGGCACATTGCTAGCTCATGGTCAACTTGTCATCCACCAGCACTCCCAGGTCCTTCTCTGCAGAGCTGCTCTCCAGAAGGGCAGCCCCCAGCCTATGCTAGTGCATGGGGTTATTTTTGCCTAGATGCAGGACCCCGCACTTGCCTTTGTTGAACCTCAGGAGGTTCCTGTCTGTCCAGCTCTCCAGCCTGTCCAGGTCTCTCTGAATGGCAGCACAGCCCTCAGGTGTATCAGCCACTCCTCCCAGCTTGGTAGCATCAGCAAACTTGCTGAGGAGGCACTCTGTCCCCTCATCCAGGTCATTGATGAAGAAGTTAAACAGGATGGGACCCAGTACTGAGCCCTGGGGGATGCCACTAGCCACAGGCCTTCAGCTGGACTCCACACCACTGATGATGACCCTCTGAGCTCTGCCTTTCAGCCAGTTCTCAATCCGCCTCACTGTCCACTCGTCTAACCCACACTTCCTGAGCTTCTCTAGGAGGATGTTATGGGAGACGGTGTCAAAAGCCTTGCTGAAGTCAAGGTACACAACGTCCACTGCTCTGCCCTCATCTACCCAGGCAGTCATTCCATCTGAGAAGGCTATCAGATTGGTTAAGCAGGATTTCCCCTTGGTGAATCCATGCTGACTACTCCCTGATCACCTTCTTTTCCTCCATATGTCTGGAGATGACATCCAGAATGAGCTGTTCCATCAYCTTTCCAGGTATGGAGGTGAGGCTGACCAGCCTATAGTTGCCTGGGTCCTCCTTCCTGCACTTCCTGAAGACTGGAGTGACATTGGCTTTCTTCCAGTCCTCAGGCACCTCTCAAGTTCTCCAGGACCTTTCAAAGATGATGGAGAGCGGCCTGGCAACAACATCCGCCAGCTCCTTCGTACCCACGGGTGCCTCCCATCAGGGCCCGTGCATTTGTAGATGTCTAGCCTGCCCAGAAGGTCTCTAATCCTATCCTCCTCAACCAAAGAAAAGTCTTCCCTTCTCTGGACTTTCTCCCTCACATCCAGGCTGCAGGATTCCTGAGGGCTGCCCTTAGCAGGGAAGACTGAAGCAAAGAAGGCCTTCAGTAATTCTGCCTTCTCTGTATCCCTTGTCACCAGGGCCCCCGCCCCATTCAGKAGCAGGCCCACATTTTCCCTAGTCCTCCTCTTGCTGCTGATGTATTTGAAGAAGCCCTTCCTGTTGTCCTTGACATTGTCCTTGCTAGACTCAATTCCAACAGGGCCTTAGCCTTCCTCGCCACATCTCTACATACTCTGACTGCATTCCTGTAATTCCATTCCTATAATTCTCCCAAGAATACCAAGGGAAGTTGGATAAAACCCCCAAACCAATCTTAACATTCTCCGTAGTTCCCTCTCTGTCTTTTTGTGAACAAATAGCTCTTTCTGCTTCCTCAATTTCACCTTTGCTGGAAGAACAAAAGATGTTTCTCATACACCTCCTATTGTAATAGGTGAAGTGAGGCACAGACATTTCTATTAGTTGAAGTATTGTGTCTTCTGAGAGCACTACTAACTTAGTGCCTGGATTTCTGAAAGTGCTCCTGCTGCCCTTTCCTGTTGATAGTAAAAGACTTTGGTCATGAGGCAGGACTAATGAACGGAAAAGGCACTAGATCTTTTTTGGCAACTTCAAAGTAATATAAAGTAAGTATGTATGAAAGTGCAAAGCTACAGAAAGAATGGTTTATACTTTCTATAACCCTCAGAAGGAAAGCTACTGGCACAGGAAAAAATATAGTCCTGCTACGTTTGCTTCTCACATGTGCTGTGTGGTGTCCCAGAAGCTGCAGTACCCCTCAGTCACTGGGATGTGGGGACTGCAGAGACTGGTTAGTGAAAGAAGAGGGGAAGTGACCACATCTAGTTTTCATGCACAGTGGAGTCTGGATGCAGCTGGGATTTGCAGTCTGCATTCCAGACCCTGAGAAATGCTTCTCTGTCTCAACTTCGATGCATCTTTAGAATCTGTAGCTAAATTAAATACCATCAGGTTGTGATTTAAATATTCAAAWGAAATGCCAAAATGAGAAAGAACTTCTTGTAAGCATTTCAGAGCCTCTCAGATACCCGAGCAAAATCACCTCAGAACTGAGACACAAACTAAAAGAACTATTTCACTGAACGGTCATGTTGCTGTTGATCTAATAATCTAAGGACAGGTTAAGACAAGGTTTATAGACAGAGGTGTCACCTTTTATTAAGTCAGATAGTATAACTGGAAAATTAGACAAGATTTGTGAACACAAGCCCTTGTCTGAAATACAAACAACATCTTTTATTAGACCTTTTTGTGGATCATTGTCTTGCTTGCATCATTACAGCTGTCACCCAGTAATTGATAGACGTAATCTTTTCACAACAGACTGTAAGAACGGCCTAAATTTTTCACAGCTATCTGTTCTATTGGAGACATAGAGGATTTGATTCATTTGACTACCCACAGGCATCTAGTGTCATCCAAGATGCAATGGAGTGAGTTATCTATCTGAGGCATTTGCCAGTATAGGGCTGCCAAATACAACACACCACCTTTGGGAGACTCATACTCCTCTAGACTGGCAGGAGAGGGTTGAATAGGATACTTAGGGATGTCTCAAAAGGCAGCAGATACTTCTGTACAGGTAACCGAACCCAAAGACTATTTCTATATAAAATAAAACTTCATTTGACTACAAAATTCTGTGTTGACTTACAAGAAATATTCTTGCTCTACATTGCTCAGAAGGCATTTCAAAATGTTCTGATAGCTTTCTGTGATGCAATATACTATTATCTTTTATTCCAAAACTAGAATAATTACATTATTGCATCTAGCCCTAAATTTTAGTAGTTGCTTTCAGAGCCTTATCTTCATATGCTCTGTGCAGAATAAGGAGATTATGAGCAATTTCAATCTTGGACTATCATCAGCTTTCTCTCTCCAAAGTCACAAACTGCGAAATCTGTGCCATCCAAAACATCTAAATAAGGAATTGAGGCCAATACATTTGTCATTCATATTTCTTTCTAAGTGATCGACTATTTGGGTTCAAAGCTTTAGTCTATGAGATATTGTGATATATCCAAGAATATTTTTATTTGGTTTCAAATATTCCCTGGTAAATATCTTTGCAGTGTGGATTTTAAGAGACATAAATGTTTGCAGCTGTAGACAGGCAGAAGGGAAGAGATCCTTATGGTTTCCCTTATTTTATCAATGCCATGCAAAATAAAATGATCCTACTGACAACAAAACAACTACCTGGCAAAGCTACTACCAGAGTAGAATAATGTGCCATGGCTTTTCAGTTTCRCTTTCTCTGGGTATGCATCATGTGTCACAGTATGCACAATACGGACAAATGTCACCACTCTATCATTGTGGGTTAAGCCAATAAAATGATAATGACTGAAGTAAATTTGAAAGTTTTTTAGTGAATCTGGGGAAAGGGTCAGAAAGTAGGATTTTTTATTTGTTTCTTTTTTTGAGAGAGAGCTTCAGAACAAATGTTACTCCTATTTCTGGGCTGAAACACTGGACCAGGTTGGCCAGAGAGGTTGTGGAGTCTCCTTCTCYGGAGATATTCAAGGCCTGCCTGGATGCAACCCTGTCTAACATGCTCTAGGTGACCCTGCTGAGCAGGGAGGTTGGACTAGATGATCTCCAGAGGTCCCTTCCAACCTCAACCGTTCTGTGATTCTGTGAAGAAGGGAACAAAAGAGGAACAAAATGCAGAGCAAAACAGCTTAGACTTTGTCATAGAGCAATGGGAAAGTTACAGTGATTTCAAGCGAGGATAGTAAAAACAGTTCTCACTCATAAGAAAGTAACATAGATCTCTTATGGTTTCTCAAATTTAAGGGTAAATTTTGAAAGCAGGATGTGAGTATTGTATTGATACGCTATCAACTTCACAGATGAATCCTAGTCCCTTGTCTGTCTGCTTGGCTTACGTATTGGTGGACACAGTTCTCCACCTTGCTATGCATCTCTACCTGCTTTGGCAAGGGAGCTGTGTTGGTGAGTTCTTGGGCATTGCTATGAAAAAAGGTACAGATGTAGTTATTTGCATGCTTCATTTTAGGACAGTAGAGTAAGTGTTCCCAGTATTGCTCCCTGCATGATTAATTTACTGTCCCTTCTTCTGTATGATAGCGGAGCCTTTACTAAAACTCACAATACTTTTTGGAAGCAAGAGATAAGCAGGAGATTCACAGTAACTGCTGGCACTACCTGGCAATCTTTTAATTTTTGTCAAACAAAACAATAAGTTTAAGTCAAAGGTCTCAGTATAGTTTCTGAAACACCACTAGAGCCTCAGAATTGCAAACCCAAAGGGATCATCCAGAATATGGCAGTCTGTCTGCTCTTCCCCAGTACAGACTTGCAATTAGTGATGCCACCAAACGGCTCTGAATCATAAACTGTGAAATAAATGGCAATTCACAGCAATGAATCAGGGAAGAAAACAAAGGTTTTTGCTGGTACTGACTGCTTTTTAAAAATCTAACTTTTCTTAAAAGTACTTGAAGGTACCTCAAAGTTCATAGAAGAAAAAGGTTATCCAAACCATATTTTAACCCCTCTATCTTTTATGACTGGTTTCATCTGAAGATACATTAAGTACTGAAGAACAATTTAACATCTGTAGAAGCATATATTCATGCACTTTAAAAAGTATTACAGTATGTGAATTTGAAAGCTTTGTGTCATTTTGCAACTAGATGCCATAATGGAGAACTTTGGAGTTGTTCCCTTTATAAATGGCCTTGATCTTTCAGATTTTTTATAAGTGACCTTGATCATTTGGATTTTTTATTTTCAGTTAACTGTCTCTAAAGGAAGTACACTCCTGCTCTCTCTCTGAGTGTGATATCAGCAAAATTGTGTTTTTGTTTTTTGTTTTTGTTTTTTTTTTCCTTTTCTAGAAGAAAGAGTCCTTAGTGTACACTCTAATCCAGAAAATTGTATATTTTCTGAAGGTAATGGTAATAGGTATATTCATGATTTATTTCATCAGACAATTCTTGGTTTATTTCATGAAATAGTTTTACTTAAGCTGAGTTTTGGAACAAAATATTATTTGTTATTTGTACAACAAATATTACCTGGGGGGGGTCTCAGTTTAGGCTTCTCCTAGGGAAGAACCTCAATAGTACAATTTTTAATGGGCTGTTTTTCTTGTAAGAAATGTTTGCTCATTTTTAAGATAGAGAACTTGAAAAGCTGACAAGTGTGATTAGGTAAAAGGTTAAATTTAACTGAGGTGGAAAAACAGGACCATGATGATCACTTGACAGGCTTTAACTGCTGTCTGCAATTTTAAAAGACTTTTCAGAAGCTTAGCAAGCAGCAGAGCTAAGAGAGGTTCTGCGGAGCAGGGCATGCCCCAGAATATTTTTATTCTAGTGTTTTTATCCTGAGATTCATTTCCCACAGATTTTTTTTTCTCCTGTAGAAAGAACATAGAAGCAGAAGTATAGAACAGTAGTAGCAGATAGTAGTAGCAACAGAAAGATGTAGTATTACATAGTTTTCAAGCCATATGCTATTTTTTTTGTGATACATGTATTGTTGGAAACACAGATTTCAGCACACAGTGACCTTAGTTTTTGCTTGAGCTGTGAATACTAACGACAGGAAGATGCACATGGAAAATACAGACAAAGCAACCGAAATATATCTACACACAAGAAACATCTGTTATGTCTTTGAGGCTTTTTAAATTCGCATTACTGATCTGCTGCAGAATAGGTATTTATATCCGTTTATTAAAAAAANAAAAAAAAAAAAAAAAAAAGATGAAAACAACCTTCTTTCCTGACAACTACGAGTGCAAAACGTGCACAGCCCGACCCCTCTGGGCAGAGGCGCCCAAGGACTGCGGATGCCCCGGCAGCGCCCGGCGGGCGGTGGGACGGCGAGCGCGGGGCCGCAGGGGAGGCGCCCCGGGACCCCCCCCCCAAAACGTGGGTGCCCCGTCGAGGCCGCTGCCCCCGGCCCGGGGGCCGACTCGGGCTGCAGCGCCGCCCCGCCGCGGGTGCGCTGCGGGGGCTGCGCGGTGCGGGGGAGGGGGAGGGCGGGCCGCAGCCTTTTTTTAAATAAATAAAATTATTTTGCATTTATTTGTTCCCCCCTCCCTCTCCCTTTCTCCCAAGTCGCATGCATTCGCGGCCCGCCTGGCAGCGCGGAGGGAAGCGGGCGGCGGGAGGCGCGCAGCGGCCGCGCTGCCTGCCCCGCGCTGAGCCGCCGCCGCCTCCCCGCGGCCGCCTCCGCACCGCGCGGGGCGGCTCCCAGGGCCGCGCTGCCGCCGAGCGCGCCGCGGCCGCACGGACACCCAGGTAGGGGCTGCTGCTGCTTATTTTTACTCCTTTGGTTGTTTCCCTCTCCCTCCAGCTTCTGGATGGTGGGCGCAGTTGGATATTTCTTGTAGTTTGCTGTCTTTCTTCTAGTTTTTCTTTTTTTTAAAGAAAAAGTAAAAGTGTGAAAAGTTTGCAGAGATCAGGAAAAATCAGAAAGGTGGATGCGGCCCCTGCTGTTTCTTCTTGCTTATTTTGGTTGAGGAGACCCGTGCTTTTGCTCGTGACAGGATTTAAAAGCTTGGGCAGGTTTGGGGTGTTGAGAGAAAATGTTCTCTATTTGCTCTGTTGCAGGCTGGGATGATCTCAGTTAATTCTTTAAGGAGACTTTTCTCGTTACTTTAGCTCAGCACGGGAATGAGTCTGTCCCATTTACTATTAGAATAAAACTGTGCTGCAAATTCGTCTTCACGTGCTGGAGGATTTGTTTAACTTTTAAAATACTGAGCACAAGTGGCTTTTATTCCAGAAATAATGGTTTGGGATCTTCTTACACTGTTTTACTACACTGTTAAAGATTTCTCATGAGTAAATAGTATAACTTGCAAAGGTGATGGGCTTCATAGTGTGTTCTGTAGTTATGTTGTTTTTGTTGTCATCTTAGCCTTTTTTATCAATGAGAATTCCTAAAAGTGAGTCTGTAAGACTGCATGCAAGAGGTTCTCCCACAGATAGCAGGCTTTGGGAGCTGGGAGATCTGGACTAAAGATCCTCCTTTCTTTTATAGATTACTTCTAAGGATTTACCTCTGGATCTTTTGGTATCTTCTTGGGTTACTCAGGCATGAGGGAAAAAAAAAAAAAAAAAAAAAAAGGCAGTCCAGAACAGATGGGTATTTTGTCTTCTGTGTTGTGAAGTCCCACACGGTCCCTCTTCTTTTATGTGTGTTTGCAAGAAGGATTACTTCAGGTGATTCCCCTAGTAGTGGACACTTCTAATTATATATACTAATTTGGTTTGTCACCTGGAAGACAAGGTTTAATGTATGAAACTTAGAATACAATAATATTATCCCTACAAATTAAACTAAATACTGCACTCCCAAAATTCTGGCATCAGGTCAAGTAATTGATTCTCTCTCCATAAAATCCCAGCCAGGGTTGATTTTGAAATAATAATATGAATAAGTGAATGAAAATCACTATTTGAAAATTTTTAGTATGGACTCTAACAACAGGCTGAATAAGGCTATGTGTATATGTAAACATAACTTTTGTTCTTTAGCACCTCTGTATCACAAAATAATAATGCGGGTTTTTTTTTTAGCAAAATGCTTTTGATGTTTGAATATATTTTCTGGGATTTTATTACCTGTTTTAAGTGACTTAAACTTTTTTTYCCCTCATGTTGCACAGCTTTGCAAAGGAAGATGGTTAAGAATTGCCAATTAGAAAAAAAGGAATGCGTTCATTTTGAAATTTGCCACCCCTAAAACCTTAAAGCAAATACATTCAATAAATTGATGCCTCTTTGGAAGTAAAATAAGAAGAAAAACACCCCAACTTCACTGCTGCAGAATACTGCTCAAGCTTGCTAATGTGTGGTGGCAAGTGCAAAAACAAACCTTACACTCTTAGTATTAGTGTCTTTATTTCCAGAAGGTACAGACAGCTTCAGAGAAAAAGGCAACTAATGATGATGTCTTTAGATTACTAATGTCAGAATCTTTGTTAACAGATGAGGCTTTTAATAACTGATGACATTAAATGAACTGTGGGCAACTTTTCACCACGTTTTGTGTGTTTTTTTTCCCACATAAATACAAGCCCATACAAAGAGACAAACTGGCTGTTCCATTATTAGTTTACCTTTTATAATTACGGAGTGCAACTGTAGGATTAAATTGGATGGATAAAGCTTTTTTTTTTTTTTTTTTTTTAACAAATTTACTGAAAAGTAAAATTGTCAGAATTAGGTAGATTTCTGTCCAGCACATTCATGAGTTTAGTAGAAATTGGGAGTGTTTGATACGTGCTGTTAGAGCATGGAGATTGGGGAGTACAGAGTGTCACTAGTAAGACAGGGTTATCATAGCAAAGCAATCTCTATTAAACCAAAGTATATGTTTATGGGGGGGGGGGGATCAAATGAGCCTTCAAGTACACAAGCCTGTCCTCACATCCTCTTCATTAATAACATGTGTTATTCAGTTTAACACTAACATTAAGTTGGARTTGGACCGATTCTTTCAAAGGGTTTGCATGGGAGTTTAGAAGACTTTTTGAAGTCTGAATTTGGCTTGTACTTTATCCAAAGGTATAAATAACTTAGCACTTTCTACTTATTCCTCTAATATGAGACTTATCGCTACACAGCTCGGTTCTTCAGATTTTTGCCTTTGTAGATTCCCATCCCTTGTTAAAGTTCCCACCAAACTTTTCACAGCAGTCTTAGTGCATCTGTTCTATCCACGTTTAATATTCAACTGGCAACATTGTTTGACCTTCACAGGGTATGCAGTAATTTCTAAAAMTGTATCTTACACTTGCTTACCAGGAGCTGCTGCTTTTTTGCCTAAGCATTGAGGCATCATTCACGTGCACACTGAGGCAGAATTCATCATGTGGGAGGCAGAAGTCAGATGGGTCACAGGGCAAAGTGCCTGTGCTGCAGGCACTCAAGAAGTGAGCTCCACACCTGATGTTAAATTGCTAAATTTCAGTCAGCTGAATCCCACCCAGTAAGCACATGTCCTTTACAAACACATGAATATAACCTCTTAATATATGTCTTTATGAATGCAATATTTATGTAACTCTGTATAAAAGATCCATATCTTATTATTTTTTATGTTGAGTTTAGTAGTGATACATATATAAAGTTTGTCCTATTTTCTAAAAGAATTAAAACCTTCAGCTTTGTCTAACTCCAATGCCATGGTTCCTTAACAACAATATTATGTTTGTATAGTTCAAACCCTTTGCCTGTGATTATTCTGGTAAAGTTAATTCCCCACAATGAAATATTTATGCTGGTAGGCTGTAATCTTTGCTACAGATTATTTAGGTGTAACCAGTTCAGCCTGGAAAAAACTATGTCTGTAACTGAATTAATCTGTTTGTAAATCAGACTTAAGTCCCTGCACATTTTTAAGCCAAATTCTGCAATATGTTTCTAAGAGGAGCAGATAGGACTGACCTTGGTTGTCATCTTCAGTAAACAGTGACATGCAAACAGATTAAACAAATTTGTCTGGAAAAAAATTTTGGGAAATTAGTTTGTTAGAAGCTCAGATATAAGCAGAATTATAAAAACATGCAAAATGATTCCTTGTTCGGTTTGTTTTACTGAACATTCTCTTTTTCCTGTGAATTATTTCTTCTGAATCTCTACTTTAGCGCAGTGCCACAATGATTTTCTCCTCCCAAAATATTGCAGCTGTTTGCCTTTTCAGTCATGCTATTAGTGTCTGAGAAGCACTCAACATCATACTTTTGATCATTGTTCTCACATTCGTGTTTTGTTCCACTAAACTTTAATTGTGTTCCTTTAAGCCCGGGTATAAGTAAATTTAGAGTATATTCGCAGCGAGTCTCAGTCAGTTTTTTTTTTCTATAACCTGCAACCAGAGCTGGAAAAAAGATATTTAAAAAGAATGGTAGGAGGAGGATTTTAAATGTTCTTCTCAAATAAATGTATTTGAGAACCTTACCAACCCAAATGACTCTGTCTTTCCTAAATGGGAGGGGAAAGTAGAAAGCATGAGTTTTTCAGATTGTAGATGACCAAAGGGTATTAGGTCTCCTGTAAAGCACATGTAATTTACTCATCACAGGACAAATTTAAGACAAGTTGTGTACATTAGAGTTCAAAATCACTTCAGTGATGAGGTATATTTAGGAGAGTGACTTTGTGAAAGTAAAGAAATAGAAGAAATACTTGCTATAAAGCTTTACTGTGAAAAGGTATGACACACAAAGGTATGATGAAAGAAAAAAAAAACTTTGTCTTCAGTAGAATCTGATGGACTCTTTCTGGTTGGTTAATGCATCTTTTCTACAAGACAATTCCCAAAAAGCAGTGTTTAGGAGTAACAGAGAAGGTATTTGAAATGTGTCATTCTAAGGAGCATGTGATTCATGAAAAAGAAATTTTCATATTTTTTAGTTCAGCAAACTGTGGGGTATCATGCACTGAAAATTGAAATTCTTATATAGATCTACCTCCAATTTTATAAAAATATCTGTGCAGAATTTGTCTGCAACCATGGAGAATACTGGCTAAACCTTAAAAAAAAAAAAAAAAAAAAAAAAAAAAAAAAAAACACTTTGCTACTGCTTCACAAAATACATGCACATTGTATTCATTGCGTATGGATATCAAAATTCATGTCTGTAGGAGGAAAGAGATGTAAATCTTTGGGAACTTGGTTGTTTTATAAATAATGAAGGAGAACATCTGTCCACTGGCAAATGTGGGAAAAGTGAAATTGATATCACAGCTCTGTCAACCTTTGTAAGCACATGAAAGTTTCAGTAGCTGCACTTGAAATTATTCTTTCTGGGTGAAGAAATACCTGGTCCTCCTCCTAAATCTGGGGTCATTTTAATTAAGCCCTAACCAAGACTAAAGCTGTGCTAGGTGTGGTTAACTAAAGGCAGAAAAAGCTTCCTCTGAAGCTGTTACAAAAGATGCATCTGGCCATGTTTTTTCTCACCTGAGGAACTTGAYGAAAAAGGTGTAAATAGCCTTATCCAGGCTAAACTGTAAGCCAAGAAAAAACTATTTAGAATATCCATTGGAACTTTAGCAAACTAATTTTTCTGGTAAAAATCAGAGAGAAAATTCTAAAGACTGAGGAAATAATTGTTAAAATTCAATGAGGGAGTAGCTGTAATTATTTAATGTACCTAGTTTGGTCTTAATATAGAAGGAGTTGTTTTGTTTTTACCACCTGTTTTCTTCTCTTTTGTCAGAAAGACACCCGCTGTCAGAAGAAACAATGGGTGATGCTGGAACTGACTGGTAGCCGACTGCTGGTAGCGCTTAATTTGCTCTGAAGGCAGAGACCATGTTCAAGCACCTTTTAAGACATCTTCCATTTTAAGCCTCCAAAAAGATCATCTAACATAATATTAGATTTAAATAGCAAAGCTGAATTTGAGGCGATTGTTCTGCTTGGTTTTGCTGCCTTGGAGATCTGTGCAGAATTGACCACCGAACAGACAATGCAGTAAAATATTCCTGTGTTGCAATACAGTATTTCATGTCTGCATTAACGTCGAAGAACTATCTCAGATGAATGAAGGTCACAAGGATCGTGAGATGATTTGAACTGTAATGGAGGGATGTTTTAGGAGGGATTTCTTCACTGTGAGAGTGACAGAGCACTGGAAGAGGTTGCTCAGAGAGGTTGTGGAGTCTCCTTCTCTGGAGACAGTCAAAACCTGCCTGGATGCAAYCCTGTCTACCATGCTCTAGGTGACCCTGCTGAGCAGGGAGTTTGGACTAGATGATCTCCAGARGTCAATTCCAACCTTACCAGTTCTGTGATTCTAAGATTCTGTGAAACTGCTAGAGGACTTCAGAGTAGGGCATCTGACTTCTCTGCCCTCTTCTACTTGTGTCAGAAGTCAAAAATGAACCACACTTGGACATACAACATGAGCTTTGGTGCACCTACAGACCCTGTTGAGCCAAGGACTGGACTCTCACGAAATGGGCACACAGTAGTGGCTATATTTCTGGGATTTATCTTATTTTTTGGTTTCTTGAATAACTTGACTGTCCTCATTCTCTTCTCCAAGTTTAAAACCCTTCGTAACCCGGTCAATATGCTCCTCCTGAACATCAGTATCAGTGACATGTTAGTGTGCATCTTGGGCACGACCCTCAGTTTTGTGTCTAACATCCATGGCAAGTGGATTGGAGGGGAGTACGGCTGTAGGTGGTATGGCTTTGTCAACTCCTGCTTTGGTAAGCCTTCACTGACACTTCCTTAACACTGTTCTTTTTAACACTAGTGCTTGAACAYGAGCAAGGAGCTGACTACTGCTCTATGGTAAAGAGAAGGATGGTTTGCTTGCTTGTCTTATGGTAAGACCCAAGTGAAATACATATTTGAAAACATTTTACCTAAGGACTTTACAAAGGAATAGCTCAGAGCTGATTAACACTCCCTAACATAACCCATTTTTGAAGTGGCTTATTTTTAATAGAAAAAAGTAGCATCCAAAAAGAAGCAAGACACTGGAAGGAGGATTTTGAATAACAATACGAACAAATACAGTACTTCCTTCTTTTTCAGCCAAATCTCTGTCAACAGTCAACTACAACCCCTTCAGTGCTGCCAGACCCCTGAAGTATTCCGTTTACCACCTGTAAATATCTATTAATCTGTGATATGAATTCCCTCTTCATTCCAAATAATAAGAGTTTTCATCTTTCGATTCTTTCTATTCTCCCCTCAACTAAAATCTTTATTTTAAAACTAGATGCTTGCAGAGTCAATAACAAATGAAGTCATAGAAATAGATTTGTCAAATCTTCAGTGTGTGTGTCAAAGCCACAACAAAATAATATCTTGACATTTTTTTCCTATCTGGTCAGAACTTTTCCTGCAGCTGGTTTGCTCTGTTAGATATGAACCTTTTTAACTGGAAGTTATTTTAATTATTAAAAAACAAGACAGAAAGAAAAAGCACAGTCAGAGGGACACCTTCATCCCTTTAAGGTTGTCCAGGCTGAGAGGGCAGGGCCAGGCATACCCCTGCGCCTCAACTCAGCCTGGAGCTGCTGTGCATCTAACGTAGGTGCTGTCTCTCCAAACCTGTATTTTCTGCTTAGATGTTAAGATCCCGCTCTGTGCAATGGTGTGCTCACTGGTACTCTTCTCTTCCTCAGACTCATGCTCCAGTAATGTCAGTTATTTAAAATTGTCATCTTCCACTGGGAAATTGCTGCTGTGCTGAAAGTGAGCTAGCAGTGTTGTATAATACAAAAACACAGACTTCAAAGATCCAAAAATACACCCTGGTATCAAGAATGCCATAGCTTTTTATTTTAATTTTTTATTTTGTTTTTGAAATAGACTCCTGTTCCTTGAGTTGTTTGGGGTTTTGGCATCCAGCTTCATCTCAGTAACTTGGAGAAAAATGCTTGCAGAAGAGGCACAGGGGTTTTGCATATATTCCCCATATCTCTACTACTTGTGTCTCCATAACTGTGGGAAGAGCTGAGAGCTGAATATTTCAGTCRCTAGTCTTCTTAGAGAGAAAAGAGTTAGGATTGTATTTTCCTCATCTTTCGATTTATTCTCTTTTTTTATTATTTAGGGATAGGATGGGAAGGTAACTTTTCTAATCATTTGAATATGTATTTTTTTCCTCCTTTCTTCAAACATTATGTCAAAAATGCCCTTAGAGACTGTTTGCTTCTATCAGAATACCTGTTTGTTACCACCTCAGTTCCTGTGGAATTAAAATAATGAATAATTTTTTCTCATGGGTGAACTTGCTTATCAAATAATTCTTTGGAGTCAAATCTACTGTATAAATCAGATGGATGTCAGGTGAGCAGATTTCTACACTGTAGTGATACCTTTGTTTGTGCGAGTTTCTGGTATGATTCTTAAAACAGGCTACATCTTCAAAGAACAGGCAAGCAAACAAAAACTCAGAAATCAGAATACTAAGGAGCAAGATGATGAATTTAATTGGAACACATCCAGTGAGGTGACTCTGCTCCTCTGAGTTGTTATACTGATGCCAGCAGGAGATCGTGGGTGGCTAAGGCAGCCAGAATGCAGATTATTACTGAAATGTGCACATGAAAACTTTCCATGACAGTATTAAAAACATTCTTTCAGAAATCCTTTCTAGAAGGCATGTAGTGCTTGCAGTATATTTTTTTTCCYGGTGCTTATAAAGGGAATACTGAAGGAGTTTACTTGCAGAGTTATAATTGAAAAACCCCATATGTTAGAAGATATAATGAGTAAAGGCAAATAATAATAGCAGGTTGCTTAACATTTATGCATCTCTATGGACAGCTTGTATCTGGAATCTGCAGATGAAGACCACTGATCATGTGGGGKTTTTTTTTGTTTTGTTTTGTTTTGTATTTATGTACTGCAAAATATGCTAGAAAAGAGCTAATGCGGATGTGCAGTAAGTTGACGGCTTTTTCAGTTCTTCATAGTACTTGAGAACAAAATGCTTAAGTATAAGGTATGTAATCTCTTTTTTTTCTTTTTCTTTTTTAACATCTAGTGTGTGCGATAAGTATCATATGCTGCACAATATAAAAGAAACATAAGAAAACATAAATAGTAAAGCTGTGTAGATTAGGAGGAGATATTTSTTTCTGTTACTTACACTTTTGTGTAACCCTTTAGCTATTCTTCCAAAAAACAATATACACTTTCCATTTAATGAAAATTGGCGTACCCTCGTTTATGCCTCACCTCTAGTTTTGGCCTGTCAAAGCCAAGACGAACTGTTCTAATGTTARGGGTAGAGAAGAGAGAGGGTGTGTGGTAGGAAAGATAATTAAGAAGAATTGAAGTTTAATATCAAGGTTTTTAAGAATAAACCTTTTAAAKTCTTATCTATTTTTGTTTGTTTTTCTCCCCCTTGGGCAAGCTGTATAGCCTACCAGGATAGACATCGATACAGGACCTGGATTTCAGCTGTTGTTAAACAAAGTAATTTCATTACCTTTACTGGAATTGCACTCTCTTGTACCAAATGGATACGTATGTTTTTCTTTTTTAACTGCAGTATAACTACTGGATACTGAAGTATAACTGCTGTATAACTGTAAGAAATCATAGATGAATTTGAAGTGGAATACTAAGCTTGGTGATCTGAAGAGTACTTGATGATGTGTAGAACATGTCTAAGTCAATTTCAAACTGTTAAAACATTTTAAAATCCTATTTAAATATTTTAAAAGRCTGAGAAGGACTGAATTCTTAATGGTTATTTTGTTCCTTCCCGCTTTGTTTTGTGATACTCTGAAARCCCCTTCCTTCTCCTTCTTTAAGGTCAAATTGAGAGTGCAAGCATTCTCCAGCAGATCCCCAGCCTGGATGAAACCTGAGACAGTGAAACTAGGAAACTGAGATTTATTTCAAATTTAAATGCATGGCAATAGATCAGTCTTTTTGTCTGAAGCGTCTTACGTTTCTTAAAATTACATAACTGTTTCCCTGGGAGGTGAGAAGCAGATCTCATTCTTCTCCCAGCAACATTGACAGTACAATACACTTTGCTGTCATGTAYGGTGGAATCAACACATAGGTCCCAGTCCAGGGCTCTGGGAGTCATGAACTGAGAACCAGCACGGTGGGGTTACCATGGACCTCGTGGCAAAACGACTGTAAGCGTTCTGTTTATTTACTTATTGATTCCCAAAAGTGTCTGTTTCATGATTTCAAGCCATTCTCTGAAAGTAGAAGATTTAGAAACTAATGGAAAGTGTGGATTCTAGTCAATAAACATGCAATGTGGATTTTAAGGAGACTATTAAATATCATGATCTTGCTATAGAACCGTTAGAGTTGCTGTGCAGCAGGAGTAGAACTGCAGGAGGAATAACATGGGCTGTTCACATCATAAATGAGTTTATCCCAGTGCCTGTGCATATTTTCAGCTCTGTCAAGTAGGTCACTGCAGTGGAAACTGCACATGCCACTGAGTTGGGGAAATGGATGGATTTGCTACATTCACTCCCATTACCCAGCACTTAACCACGATTTGACAGGCTCCCGGTTATAAATTTAAACAAACATGCAAAGGGACACGTGTGCAGGACACATTTCCCTGGCTCAACTCTGAGTAAACTTTGGAAGCAAGCTGAAATAAGAACCGTTAAAGATAGCATGAACTGATTAAGCATTAGATTTTAATTTAGGGAAAATAATTTATTTAGTAACAAGCTCCCATAGAGACTATGTACACACAAAGTGATATCCAGTCCAAAAATTACACTTGTCAGGCAGCTTTGACCATCTTACACATMGTTTCTCGAATGACCTATTAAATGCTTCTAATCTCTGGATAGATGAAATCTTTTAGAAACATTTCATCCTCCTTTCCCAAGAGAGTATGGATATTTATACAAATGTAGAGTTCCCAAACATGTAGGACAGTCAGAATTTGAGCTTGGATGGCTTTTGGAGTTCATTTTAGAATTGCCACTTTATGCCATATCAGCATTAAATATTCAATAGATTAATTCATGTGGGAAAGATGAAGCCTTCCCTGGCTCAGGGAATCCAGCACTAGACTCAAATGCTGGAAAGGTTCAAGGTACTTGACTAACAAGGATGTTTTTGTGACTGCTGGACTCTTAGCTCATATTTTGAGGTGTATTTTAGGTGTAGGTACTGGTTGTATGTTTTCTCCGTACCTCAGCCTTCATGATAATTAAAACACCTGTCTGCTTGCCTATGAAGTTGATTCCAATATTTCATGTTTAAAAATGTACAGAATTCAGACTAGCATTGTGTCAGTGAGCATCACTATGCAYGAAGGCACAGAGATGCCTCTGCCATAACCCGTGCACTGTGAGGCCGTATCTTCCAGGTCTGCATCSTGCCTTTGGCTGGTATGCAGGAGAGTGCTACATTCCAAAACCTGTTCAAACTGAGCTAAAGCACATATATATCTTTTTATGTGTTTTGCCAAACCAAAGTCCTATTTAAATAAGAATGTCAAAACTAATCTTTTTAGAAATGCCATCATACCCAGCTATGCAGGCAGATAATCTTTTAAATCACATTAAAGCAGTTATTGATCTAGTCCCTTGTAAACCTCCAGTGAACACACCGAATGAAAAACAGAGCTGCTCATGGTTTAGTTTTAAAGCTTAGTGGAAAAATTTCTTTGTGACCTTTAATGAATAATTTTCTTCTTAATCTTTTCCCTTGATTTTTATATGCTTTGGCCTAGACTTACTGCACTAAATTAAGACATTCTAAATTTAGAGTGTAGACATCTAGTGTAGAGGAAGATCTTTGCTGATAAGATACAGTTAAGATTCCAGGTGAAATGACTGACTCTTTTTCTTTGAAGATAGATATTTGTCCAGGAGCAAAGCCGTAATCACTCTTGGCTTGATCCTGCAAATGCTTGAGCCCTCATATATTAAAAATTCACCTGCCAGTCTGAAATCACACTTTGTAGTTCCTTGACTGGCCACTGAACATGGATAGTTCCTTTCCCAGGTGGCCTTAGCATGTGATTTAAAGTAGTATTTCTATAAATAAAGCTGACAGCAAGCACAACTAGTCAGTAATATTTAAGAAAACTTATTTCTGCTTTGGTCTCAAAAGTGTTCTTTCTCTTTGAAGTGGTTAGACTCTGTTAYGTCTGCAGTCAACATTACCTGTGCAAGCTTTTCTAGGTGGTTGTTCTATATTAGAAATATGTTGCTGTTTTAAACAGAAGGGAAAAGAAAAGGAATCTAACTAGAGAGAGAATACATCAAAGATGCCTCCAGTTATTTCATGTAGCAAAGGAGGAATATTGTTACCTAGAGRACTCTAATTATTTTGATTTGTTGTTATAGTTGATACTTTGTCCTGGATTTTTTCCACTTAACTTGAAGTGCCTGATATCCTCTTAGACTATAGTAAATGGAAAAAAATAGGGTCTTCTTGAGAAGACACAGGTAATACGTAATCTGAATCCGCTTTTGGCATCCCTTCCCTAGGGAGCTGAAATTAGGCTGCCCTTCTTTTTATTTAAATCATTAGTCAATGAGGTAACTTTATATTATTAAATATGCTTGAGCTACATTCATATGGAAATATGAACTACAGAACCCCTTGGAGACAGATATGGGAATCATCTGACTAAACCCAGACATTTTCCAATCCTCCAGGCTTCCTTTAAAATCAATAGAAAAACAAATAGGCACTGCCAGCRTGCAAATTGTTTGATGTATTTGAGATGTTCTCTTTAGAGTGAGATGAGTTGTGTCCTAGAAGTGCTTCCTTATCTCTCCACTGGATATGGAAAGGAGCCCAGGATAACAAATTCAAGGGTAGATATCTGCTCTGTACCTCTCTGAAGTCATGAGGTGACCCTCACAACCAGGGCACTCGTTGTTCCTTTGGGCTTCTTTACCTTTCCACACTTTTTCTTATGATCCCTTCTCCACTTGAGCATCCTATTCCAGGATCTGGGTTTCTTTCTAGTTCCTGGAGAYATTACACATAACACAGTGTTTAAGTCACTTGGAATAGTTGCCCARGAGTGGATATCTGGGAAACATTTACTTTGCTTCCAAGAAGAGGTACCCGAGTCCTCTATCAGAACTTGATCTGACATTCATCATATAGGCAACATGCTGTCTGCTATTCCCACAGATAATTTAAAAAGCACGACTATTGGGCTTTTATGTGCAATTTAAATGCTTTAAGCAGAGAATCACGTCTTAAATTAAAAAAGAGAAAAAGAAACTGTTAAGCAAGGAATCATATCATGCAGAGAAAAGTAGAAATAGAAGGCTTTTGCRGTACTTTGAAGGTTAATCCTGAAATCAGAGACCTAACTGTTGTAGGTGCTTTAATATCTAATCTTAGGATAAGATTTTGCCTTTATTAGGGCAGAGAATCACCTAAGGTCTCATTCAGTCTGCTTCTGTTTTTTGTATCCCTGCGTACTGTGGATGTTGATCCTAACAATGTCAGATCCAGCTGTGCGCAGTCTAAGTCTGCATTAWCACCCCAGGCTGCTTCCCATCTCCTGAATCTGGGTGCATGCCTCAGCTTCATCTCCCGTTGTGTTGGGACTGTGGGCTGCACCAAAATCTACTCCTCACTCCCGCTTCCCTCCTCCCTCCTGCTCCTACCTTTCCGCCTACAGGAAGGTCAAGCGTATGGCTCAGACAAGAGCTAGAGTGGGTGCTGGACAGGTAGCTGATCCCAGCGTGCCCTTCAGCATGCACCTGCAGGCAAACAGAGATTAATCACTAGCTTTTCCCATGTTCGTCAGTTTTCTGCTGTGTTTTGTCATAGGATAATCTAGAGACTCTTTTCCTAATGCTCTGAGCAAAAAAAATAAAATAAGAAATAAATAAACAACCCATGCAGAGATTTCAATGGGAAAGGATAGAAAATAGCTTATGCGTGTTTGTATATGTGTAAAAAAGCCAGCTGGTTTCCTAGGAGGAGGGACAGAAATGTAGAAGAATTCGATAAGAAAATCAGCAACTTCCTTGGCTTTTCTTGTGCGTTGGTCCTGGCTGTCCCCATGATGCTGACTGTTGGTTTGCACAAAGTGTGTGCCCATGCCCAAAGACAATTTCTGTGGTATACAGGGGGCTACAAATCTCTGTCTAGATTCGAAGCATCCTCCCCAAGGTTACRTTGCTAGGCATTATAGCCACATATTGCAGAATGCTAGGGACAAGGAAATGCAGAAATACATGGAAATACACAAATAACATGACTTTGCATAGAGACCTGGCAGGGGCTTAAGGGCAAAGATCACATACRATTTCTTGCAAAATTATCCTGACAATGAGCTGAGTATTAAAAATCATAACTATAAGCTTGTCTGAGATGCAGAACAGGGTTACTGGCAGAGTTAAGTTTAATCAGTTGCATTTGCAGACCCTCTTCCCTAATCCTAGGTTATGGCATTAACCCGGTCAATGCTATGTCTGATGTTGATTTTCTAACATCGCTTTAGCAAAAAGCAGAAACCAGCTGTRTGCTTAGTCAGACCATATATATGTGAAGAAATATGTTATTAAAATGTAGCTGTTTTTCTGGGTTGAGTTCTTCTACTCAGTGGGTAGAAGTAAATAAACAGGCCCTGGTGAATAAGCAGTATTCAGTCAGAAAAAATACATCAGAGTGTGCTGGACTTCGCTTGTGAAAGGCTATTAAATCATATTGTATTGAGCTCTGTATATATATAGTAACCTCTACTAAGTCTTACGAGTGTCTGTGTGCTGTTAGACCTAAATAGAATTGCATATTTTTTCTAGAACTTCCAATTTTTCCTTGTAGTCCCTGTAATCTACCAGAGAGAAGATACTATCTCTGGCTATTTAAATCCAAGTTATATATCTACTGTCTTTTTCTTAACTGAAGACATTCATTTTCTCTGTCCATTTCTTTTAGAAAGCATTTAAGTTGAATRCTGTGTCATTCAGTCTAGTAAGCAAATGAATACTCACAGGCTATTCAGTGATAAAAGAGATTGGCATAATTCCCAATAAAGACACTGTAGTAGGAAATAATTAGCAATTTACTTTTTTCATCCTTTTTCTCAACTGTGGCCAGTACTTCACACTTAAAGTAATCACCRGGTTTTCTTTCTGTTAGTTTCTTTGCTGCTTTTTTCATTAGGAATGTCTATTTAGATGAGGAAATCATTTGCAGTAGTTTGTTAATGGAGTGTCTGGTTATGGTAAAATAAGTTTCTTTGAAAGATGGAGCTACTCTGTTTAGATTAATATTTTTCTAAGTACCATCAGTAGCTGAGAAGCTGTTTTTGAAGCTGGAGATTGACTAAATGACAAATAAGTTAATAACTGCAGCCTCTATTGATTCACAAACCACTTACTGTTTCTCTAGATCTCACAGTCAATATGATTTACAACRTATGCAGTGCAAATGCCTCCTGTTGCAGGAAGATTTGTTTGTTCGTTTGTTTGTTTACTTGGAATACTAACTGGAAATGACCTCTGGCTGCTGTAAATTTTTGCCTAATTGATACAGGCAGGATGAACTTTTGTTATCGGCAAGCAGTGAATGCAAGGGAGCATCATGCCAGGTAGCTGCTTCGTTAYGCTAACATCCCGCTGTTATTTTTCTATTAAACATCCATGTTTTTTGACTACTACAGGAGGGACCATCTGTCCCAGTGCTGCTCTGGGTTGGTGAGGGGCAGGCAGGCAGCTGAGCTGGAGCTCATTAGATGCCTATGGAAAGAATTGGATGCCAGGGCAGTTTCTCTGACATTGCCCCCTTTGCTTGTCAGGGCCTGTTTTTGTTCATTTTCTGGAAGTACCACAAGATCTATTCCTACACTCTTTGCCAGGCATCTGAGGGGTGGTGATTTATGATGGGTCTCATCTCTTTGAGATACTGGGCTTTCTCATGGCAGCAGTGAAGGATGTTTGGCAAGTCACAGGGTGAAGCCCTAGATTCAGAGGTGGCGTCGACCTCCCCCACTTGGTTCTCCATGCTCAAGGTAGTAACTCCTCCAGTCAAGGTCATCTGGGCACTATCTATTAAAATGGCTGTTTTATTACATTGCCAAACTTCAAGTGCTTCATCTGTAGGTTTTCGTGCCAGCTGTCAGCCTCAGGCTCCGTCTCTGTGGAAAATTTCAGCCAACGATGCTTCCTAAAATGTGGCAAAATTGCACTGCTATGTCTTCTATTCACAGTTTCTTAAACCCATTTCACATTCAGCATTACCAGACCATGTATTAGCAACACAGTCTCATCTGTGGCCATATACAAGCTCTTGCTATTTTTTATGAAAGCAAAGCAGGCAGAATGCAGAAGGCTAGTGGCTCACAGGGCTGGCTTGTAAGTCTTTACTTTACTAATAAAACACTCAGCAGTGTTTTATTAGAGGAGATATATACTGAGTGGTGAGCCTCTATTTATTGGTTTCATTAATGCAATCCACAGCAGAAGTGACAGATAACTGTCAAAGGGAAGTCTCCAAGTGAGCAAACTTCAAAGGAGTCAATAGAAAGAAACTTTTACAATCTGAATTATTTGAAGAGTTTCATATAGGTTTGTAACCGTCAAAATGTGTTTAGGACTATATGGTTAGCGGAAAGAACAGAAAAAAAAGGAGAGTGGATTGTGAAAGTTTTTCATAACAAATAGTTCGATCATCTTTAAAAATCAATGGCAACATAAAACTTTGCATAAAGTAGGCCTCTAATTATTTCAAAGATTCAAAATCATTAACTAATTCATATATTTCGTTTTCATTCCTAAATTTCTGTTGCCTGAGTCTAAATATGGACCTCTGAAATGCACTGAAACAGCACACTAACATCTGGAAGGATCTGCTTCAAGCTAAGAAATGCTATGAATTTTACAAAAACATTGAAATCCCCATTCAACTTGCACTTATGAAAATTTTCGAACACCCAGACATTGAATACATGTTTGTATACACTCAAGCATTATTGTTCACCAGATTTACACTTGTGGAAAATTTCTGTTCTGTGCTTGAGCCATTCATGAGGTTACCGGGGAACCTCCTTGCACTTACATGTTTAATCACCCTAACGAAACGATGCAAGTTGTTGGTGAGCTGCACAATAGACGAAACAACGCCGGGCACCCTGGAACCGGGACCTCGCCTTGGGATTGGGAGCAGCACCTCCTGCTCCTCCTGCAGAGGCAGAAGGAGCAACACGGAGAAGGTTCATCAGCATCCGTGTGGCAGAGCTGTGCGTCTTGATATCTGCTCAGCAGGTTTCACCACAAACAGATACAGGGTAGAAAGCAGTATAATAGAGATGACAAGTTACAAACTCTGTCTCTTAATGCAAGGGTAGAATATCTACACAGTACATAGGTGTGTATTGTGGAATATCTACATAGTACATAGGTGTGTATTGTGTATATATTCTATACACTGGATGCTGTGCATAAATCAGTTCTCCATACAAGTCTTTGTAACAAGTCCCAGCATTTTGCCTTCATTCAATTGCCTGGATATGAAACTACTTTTTTTTTTTTTTTTTTTTTTTTTGCCTGTTCAATTTTCAGAGAAAGAACATGGTCCAGCAATGGCTGCATGAGGATGCTGAGGATTGTTTTACTGTGTGTATTTCTGAAAACTGTTTCTATTATTTAATGTCCTTATGAGAGGCAAAGACTGCATCAGAGGAATAGAACAAAAGGCTGCCAGATAAATATGCCAGTCAGGATTTAAATGGGCTTTTTCTAATGGGTAAAAAGCAGGTTACGAGGCAAGACAAAGCCATAGCTTAATATTCTTTGTGATAAGAGCAGAATATAGTCATACCACCATCTGGTTTGTTCCATATAGCTCTTTTGCTATATTGGTTAGAGCATTATGGGATGTTTACCAATGAATCTGAAGAGGAGACCAAGTAGGAGTTTTACAACTGTTAATATCTTTTGCAGGTTGAAAGCATGCAGACCTTTTAGTAAAAACTACTAATAGTAGATATAAACACGTAATTGTCTTTTACTGTTCTGTAATTGCACCTTCTCATCATTTAGATAATAATTATAATATAAATTAATATTAATAAATAAATACAAACAAATAAATAAATCAATAAATCCATATTAAATAWTCACCATTCAAAGATATGTTGCGCAATTAAGCTTTTAAAATGCTAAGCTTAAAAGTTATGATAACCTTCAGCATATAGTGGTATTTTTCTAACATGCAGTCCTAACAGCCTGTGATATGTGATGTAGGGACTTCATGCTTGAAGTAGTACTGTTGAGTATAATAATCTTCCTGGATTTATCTCYTAGTCTTTAGTGTTATGGTTCTTTAGACCCTTGCAAAACTTTGATATTCACAGTATAATATATCAAGCAGTTCCATGCATTAACTCTGTACTGTGGAAAAAAAGCACTTTCCTCTGTTTGTTGTTTTGAATCTGCCATCTGATAATTTCATTTGGTAACCCAGAATTATGAGAAATTTTAAATAATTATCCCCCACCCATCTTTTTCATGCTTTCTATTGTTTTCTCTGTTTTCCTTTTCTAATAATCCCTAGWGTTTGCTTTTCTCACTGCTACTGAGCACTGGTGCTTAGGAGAAGTGGTTTTCGTAGCATTATCAGTCATAACTCTCTTTCCAGAGTGATAAGTCAGTCAGAAACAATCATTGTGTGTTTAAAGCTAGGACTGTTTTTCTCTACATATGGCAGTTTACATCAATACTGAATTTCATCCGCTCAGTGACTCAGTTTCGTGATGTTGTTCTGCAACACTTTGCAGTCAGCTTTTGTTGATTTAGAGTTATTCAGGGTACTATAATCAGCAGACTTCACACTTCACCATCTTTTCCAGATCATTTATTAGTATGTTGAATAACACAGGGCCTAGCACAGATCCACAAGGGACTTAGCTGGCCAACGCTGTCCACTGAAAAAACTAATTATTTTCTCTTGATCTTTATTTCCTGCCTCTAACCAGTTATTTATCCACATAAGGACCTTCTCTCCTATTCCGAGGTAGCTTACTTTCCTCCAAAGCCCTTGGGGTGAGATCCAGTCAAAGCTTTTTGAAATTCCAGGTAGGCTTTATTCCATGTGTCACTCCTGTCTGCATATTCAGCGGCATTGTCCAGGACCTCTGAGAGTTTAGTAAGACACAGCTTACCCCCACAGAAGCCATGGGGGCTTTTCCCCAATATGTCATACCTCCTTGTWTGTCCACTGTTATATTCTATATTCTTATTTCTACCATTTGATCCAGTATTGGGGATTGGACTCGTTGGATGCATGAAATTGGCCAAAAAGGAATTCCATCTCATCAGTTACAAACCATTTCTTAATGGAAGTAACAAAGATTTCTTCTTTTATGGCCCTTTTGAGGGTTAAAGAATGGTGACCCACTCTGCACATCCTTTAGCTAGCATACTAATTTCAGACAGAGGTGGGAGCAGCCTTCTCACCTGCCCTTTCTTGCTACCTCTGCAGAATGTAAAACTGTACTAGGAATTATTGGCTCAAGGGCAGAAAGAAAGGCTGCTCCCCATATTTTGACACTAGATTCACATTAGCATGTATGCAACTAGATATTACAGTATTATAAGAAAAAATGCAACTATCAAAGCTTATGACAGAAACTTGACTTGGGAGAGTATATATCTGTAGAATGTTCCATTTATAGGGATGATAACCAATTAAAAAATAGATTTTTAGAATTCTTCTAAAATTTGTAGAAAAATACCTTTGCATCTGGTTGCCYGGAGAGGTTGTGGAGCCTCCTTCTTTGAAGATACTCGAAACCTGTCTCCATGCAACCCTGTCTAACATGCTCTAGGTGACCCTGCTTGAGCAGGGGGGTTGGATTAGGTGATCTCCAGARGTCCCTTCCAACCTCAACTATTCTGTGATTCTGTAATAAAAATGAGCTGATGCATTCAGTGAAAAGGGAAGCTTGTACAAAGGAAGTTAGCTAGCTGTGATCTGGTAGAAACTTAGCTCTCTAGCTGAGAGATGATAATACGTTGTAAATTCATCTCTTAGCCTGCTGTATGCTATTTTCCCCAYGTAGGCAAACCCTAAAGCTACCTGCTACATGTTAAATCCACAGGGACACTCAGCACACAGGAAGTCCTGGGGCCGTCTGACATTTGGAAAGCAGAGGAGCAGTGCTGGCAGGAGCCTCTGCGAGACACCTTGGGCATGGACCTGCCTTGGACCAGACTGGTCCATCCTAAAGTCATTCTCCAGCCAAGCCAGCACTACACACCCTCCTGCTTTCCACATGCACACAACCCCCCAGGTCTTCTCCTGTGATGTTGTTGTACAGGAGCTCCATCTAGTGCTGACATTATGTCTTAGTTTAAGTCTCAAAGGCAGCTGGATGAATGCAACGATAAGGAGGTGATGGATGCAGGATGTTTAATTTGCATGTGGTAGCCCTGCTTTCCAGACCGGATCCTGCACAACRTATGGAAAGTGAGATTGAAACTTAATGTTGCTTTCTTGCAATGCACTGATGTCATTCAGATGCAAAAGGAAATTCTTTTCTATATTTACACCATTAGGAACAGTTATTCATTTGCTGAATGATGGATAATGCAGATGGTTAATAACATAGCACAAAAGCATTGTAATACCCAGTGATGGATGTTAAATCATAAGAYACAGCTAATGGCTAAGCTCATCCTTAATGCACAAGTACACTTTAAAAAATCAGCAGGGGGGATGGGAGAAGAAGGGGAAAAATGATTCTTTACTATTTACTATTTCCATAAAAGTAATACATACTGTCTGTATTGAAGATATCCCCTGAAAAACACTATAGAAGGATATGTCATGAAAAGGAGGATGTAGAGAGATGACTGTTGAGAAAAGAGCAGGATAGATTTACTGACTAGGACCAGTAATGTTTGCTGTCAGATTTGCCCCAGCAGGCTTAGTTACAACAGTGATTTCTTAGCAATTTCTTTCASAGAAGTCAGAGTTAAACTGATTCTCTCATTAAAATCAAGTGCAAAGAGTTTTCTTTAGAGAGAAAAAATGATTTCCTACTCCTATGGTCTCACAACTGCAAGATATACAGGAAAAAGAGCAACAAATAATTACAGGCATTAGATAAACATCTATTGGTTTATTTACTTATATTTGAAAAGAATTATTGGTATTTGAAGTAGTCTATATTTTGAAAGCCTGGACTGCAGGCATTTAAATGCTGGCTAACTACTGATGTGTAACTAATGACTATTGGGAATACTCTCTCCATTTCAAATCAATAGAAGGGCTTTCAATGCCTTGAAAATAAAAAAAAAAGAACAGTGAACTGATCACTAACACATAGGTGAGTATTTAACTAGAATGAGAGTTACAAAAGATAAGAATATTTGATTATTTTGACCAGTTGTGCTGTCTTTATTATTAAAATATTTACAGTGCTCTGTCACTCTGACAGTGAAGAAATTCCTCCTCATATTCAGGCAGAACTTCCTGTGYTTCACTTTGTGCCCGTTGCCTYTTGTYCYGTTGCATGGGATAACTGAAAAGAGTTCAGCCCCATCCCCTTGACAACCTCCCTTCAGGTAGTTGTACACATTGATCAGATCCCCCCTCAGTCTTCTCTTCCCCAGGCTGAAGAGGCCCAGCTCTCGCAGCCGTTCTTCATGGGCAGGTGCTCCAGCCCTCTATCGTCTTCGTAGCCCTACGCTGGACTCTCTCCAGTAGCTCCATGTCTCTCTTGTAGTGGGGAGCCCAGAACTGGACACAGGACTCGAGGTGAGGCCTCCCCAGGGCTGAGGAGAGGGGCACGATCACCTCCCTCCACCTGCTGGCAACASTCTTCCTAATGCACCCCAGGAGACCATGGGCCTTCTTGGCCACAAGGGCACATTGCTGGCTCATGGTCAAYYTGTCATCCACCAGCACTYCCASGTCCTTCTCTGCAGAGCTGCTCTCCAGAAGGTCAGCCCCCAGCTTGTACTRGTGCMTRGGGTTATTTTTCCCTAGGTGCAGGACCCTGCACTTGCCCTTGTTGAACCTCAKGAGGTTCCTGTCTGTCCAGCCCTCCAGCCTGTCCAGGTCTCTCTGAATGGCAGCACAGCCCTCWGGTGTACCATCCACAAATCARCATCCTCATTAATACTTGTGACAACTCCAGTCTCCTAGCAGAAGAATACATGTAACCTGCAAAACTTAACTTGGAAACTGGATATGAGATAGATATGGATGAGATCGATATGGATTTGAGCTAGAAAACAATATAGAACACTGAACAAATTTTGTTCTTTCTTTCCCTATTATGCTGTGCCTCAGTATACCAAATGCATTCATTTGTTGTGGAGAGCTCAGCTACCAGGTAAGCAAATGCTCCCCCTATGCTACTCAGTGAGTCAACTTTTAAAAACTACTACTTTTATGCTGTAATATTCTTTATCACCTGTGAGAAAGTCTCTAATGGCAGCAACTGCTGTGGTAGAATTGACTGTATTTGTGTAGAAGAAAAGCTTTGATCTTTAGGATAAGCACAGTCCAGTAGTTGTGTTTATTAGCATTAACATAATTGATACCTGAAAGCAGGGAACAAAGCTGATAGAACAGACTACTCCCTTTGTGCATTTGTAAAGTCCCCTRTTCTGTAGTAGGTGTTAGGTTAGGTATTTCAGCCAAGAGCTGATAAAATTTCACCTGAAGATTAAGCTACCATTAGAAAGAGATCTTACTGTTCTAT
Organism: Rhea americana; assembly: GCF_003343005.1. Lineage (NCBI taxonomy): Eukaryota > Metazoa > Chordata > Aves > Rheiformes > Rheidae > Rhea > Rhea americana. The sequence continues at coordinate 2,568,988 of NW_028186823.1, read as the reverse complement.
CTTATAAATACAGGAGACCTACAAACTGTATTTCATGACTATTCCCTGAGGGGTGATATTAGGATATGAGAGGCTTCTAAGGTGATATAGAAGTACAAATATTTTGGAAAGGTCATATCTTTAAAATTGCTTAATTTTTTTTCATTGTCGTATTTAGAGTGTTTTATTTCTATAGAAAGCTAATAGAAATGCTCTTATTTAAATTCAGGAAAGATATTTCTTTTGAAAGCATCACTGAGTCACTCATCAAACTAGTTTTATGTAACTGAAAAATATATTTATATAATGCCATTTTATAGCACAACTTGGAATTGAACTGARAACCTTAAAATCGAGGTAGTAGGAGCCTTTTGTTGTTCTATTGTTGCCATTGTTATGGTATCACTGTTACTACTGTTGTTCTGCACTTACTTCTAAGYGCTTGGGCAAACCCAATGAAAGACTTCAGGCAGCGGAAATCACATAAGAATACCTCCACTCCCTTCAGTGTTCTCAGCTTGAGGTGTATTTTGTCACRAGGACCTTTTCCTCCATTTGTTTACTTATTTCTTCATCTCATAGTGCCACAGAGCATCTTACCATATTCTCCAGCTGATGGAGCAGCACATTTTGTAGTTGAAATCATAGGCACTAAGGGAATATAGATATGTTAGAAYAGATAACAAACAGTATGTAGTTTTATCAGCACTGCTATTACTGGAAAATTACCAACATGGCATTTCTAAGCAGAGACCAGACATGCTAATGTCCTTACAATACTGTGCTCTTTCTTTCTTGCTGTTTCTCTGAATTCACTATTTTCTACCACACGGGTTTGGAAAGGAGGGGTGGCAGGAGTGGCTTTCCACAAGTTATGGCCTGCCAGCTGCAGGTCCAAGCTGTTGGTTCCTCTTCCATTTACTGTGCATGSGTTCTCCTTACCAAAGTATTGTGGAAAAGGTGCTTTGTAATAACRTATATTATACACACACATATATGTATGGACCCTCATAAATGTATGAAGACTTCTCTTTCAGAAACACTTTTGAATGAAAATAGTCAGAGTTGCTGTTGTTTTCTGCAGCACTGGTTGCTCTCAGGGCATGTGACAACAGACCCTGAGCACGCAAGCCCAGAAGACATGTGTGGGCGGGCCAGCTCCATAACCCTCACATGATTTGGGTGGGAAATAATGCAGTCAGTGCAGAGTGTYTCTAGGCTTGCACAGTGCTTAATGTGGGAAGTGTTAACTTCTGTAGCYGACAGGTCCTGCTGCAGTTAGGAGAGGATTTGTAGATAGGAAGTGCCAGAGTTCCTCACGCTATCCGCTTTGTTTCCTCCCTGCTTTTGYAACTGGCCCTTGGTGGCTGATTCTGGAAAATAGTCTTAAAGGCATCTGTGGGTGCAAAGCTGGCTCCATCACKCCTTGGGTCTCAGCAGCAGCTTGGCAAAGGCTGAAGAGCTGCGGCAGATGGCTGCTCTCTTGCCCTGTGCCTACCCTGTGGCTGAGTCCCATCCTTGGCTCAGTCTCAAGCAAACAAATTTGCTATGGGCTACGTTGGTGTTCGGAAGTGTAGAGACTTGTAAAAGAACTATCAACATTGCTATGAATCAGGTACAACTGGAAACATGTAAACACCAGAAGAAACAGCAGAACAAGAGTTCAAAGGATGGCCTATATAGATAAAGAGTTCTCGGTTATAAAGTCAAGGTAAGTGTTGATTCTGGGAAGCCCAGAGGACAGTGTGCTGCTAAGACCACAGCACAGATGACTCAAAAGCAGAGGTCCCTGCACCCTAACAGGAGGAGGATGGCAACAAGGGAAGGGTACCACGTGTTGCATTYGCCATTTCTTTCCTTGTTAGCTCACTGTGAGAAGAGATACTACACATAAAGGTGAGCGTATTCCAGGCGTACCTTCCAAACAAGGGAAAAGAAACGGTGAGCAGCAGCCTTGCCTGAGATRTATAGAGGTTGATGTGGGCAAGAGTCTCAAACAAAAGACCACTTCATAACAACTGTGGCATGAAAGAGTATAAAAGCTCTTTCCAAAAACCAATTTCTTGCCAAAAAATAAGAAGAACCCAAGGGGTATGATGAGGACTTGATAGCCAGTGTCCCTTGTTCTTCCTGTTGCAAAAAAAGCAATCTTGGCCAGGCCTCTTGAACATAAATACCTTTGTGCTTGTGAGTTTATGGGTGTGAGAGTGCAAATGAATGTAAGTCATGAGAGAATGAGTGTGAGTGGGTAATGAGTGTGGAGTTTTTTTGTGCAAAAAAATTCACCTTTTTCTCTCTCTCTCTTTTTTAAAGAGCTTGCACTGACTTTTGATCCATTAATTTCCTGTGAAAGAAGGGTGCATTTCTCCAAGCCCACTCTGCCAGAGCTTATCATGGCTTATTTCCATTGCTATTGGTCATTCAAAACAAGAATACAGTTTAGGATRTATTTTGTCATGCAGCCTTCGTTGTCCAGGTGTGGGATAATGACCAAGAAACTTCAGGAGAGCAAATGTACGTAAGTTAGCAGTCAAAACACTTACCCAGTACAGGCTGAATCTCTAGAATTTTCAGTTTTTCATAACCCTCAGGCTATTGGCAACCTGCATCATGTTTCCAGTTACTGCATCACAGTGAGCAGTGTAAAATAGCAAAAAGTAATATGAAAAGGTAATGCTCTTAATTGGGGCTCAGAGCAACAAAGCTCAGTGATTTGTTGTGTCCTTCATCTAGTGCAATACTCCCTGTGCTGTGCTTTCATGAAGAAATGTACAGGCTTTTTAATAAAAGTGAGTAGTAGATAATGTCTCAGATGGTAATCCTATAAATGGATGTCTGTTCTGGTTTATGACTYGAAATTGAATTTCTTGCAATCTACTCGCTGCAATTCATTGCTGCATAGAAGAGTCTCATGCCTCAGATGCAGCTTGTCTCGAAGTCACTTATTTCCATGGCTAATTTTTAAAGAACCATTTGTTCCTCTAATGCAATTTGCAARGAGTTTTTATATCATCTTTCAGTGCTGTTTAGAGAGAAAGCTAGCTTTGTTCTGCTTATGCTTGAAATATTGGGGGAGAAAATTAAGTTTCTCTGTGCTTCTGACTGTAGAGTTATGTGGCTCAGTATCAGCTCAAGCCATTGAATATTTCTTGGAGACAGATTAAACTTAGATGTAGATTCCTGAACTAAATTTTGTTGTAATTTTAGAAAACATTACTCAATTGAAATTCATATGTACAGTCTAGCCAATTGCAAATGTTACTGTAAAATAAGAAGTAATAGGCTAAAGCACTGTAATTAGTTTTAAAATTATAGTTTTATTTTTTTTCATAGCTGTCATGAATTTTATTAGTTTGTTTTCTGGCTATTAAAACTATGGAGTCTTTTTTTATCAACCACAATTCTGAAGCTTGTAATTGCTTCCYCCCTCCCCCCTAAAAAAATGAGATTCTCACCCCTAACTCACATGACTGCAACAGACATGATGCAGAACAGAACACCAGATGATTGGGATTTCCACAAAGGCCACTACAGTTAAATGCATATGACATTAAGAAAACTCTGATATGCAAAGATAGGAGGCACAAAGAAAAATAAGAAGCTTTATACTACTTTATCTAAATAGAATTTGAAGATCATTTCAAAGTCCACAGAGTATTCACTGACTTCCTGAGAGACTACTGAAATGTGTTCATTTACTATCAGAAAGTTTTCAGGACAAAGAGGCAGGGGGAAAAAAAGGGCATGGAAGCCTGTCCTCAAAGTAAGCCCGGGAACCCTTTCGGGAGCGCTGCTGAAGCGTGAGAGTTGGTTTAAGCACGTGGTGCTTTTCATGCACTTTCACCAGCCATGGCCTCCTGTCCAGTCTTCCCTTACCTAGGCAGGGAATAAGCTTAGAGGAAAGTCTTGTGCTGCAGGAGTGCAGCCCCTGCGCAGAAATTGGCAGTATGGTCGGGGGAAGTGCTGCAGTAAACTCTGCCCTTAACTCCTGGTATTCCCGAGTGAGCTACTGTTTCCTCCTGACAGCTCATTCAATACCTGCTATGTATCTGGTTTATACACTTTTTTTTTTTTTTTTTTTTTTTTTTCCACTTAGTGTCAAACTGGACAATGTATATCAAAACTCATTTTTGCCTTTGTTATGAGATGTTGGTTCAGTCCAACAAACTAGACCTGTGAATCTGCTCTAATTGATCTATTGGAATGATAAAGGAATCAGACTGGAAAATTTTCTGAAATTGAAAGACTGAGGATATTCTTAGCAAATAGAAACTGCAGAGAGTTATCAGTGCTCATAGTCTGCCACAGTAGTGGAACAGGGTTATTTCTTGACATGTATCTCATGTTAGTTTTGTCCAGTCTTGGCTTCTCTGTTGAGAAGAAAGGCCCTTCATTAGCAAGGTTGGCTGGAGCCGCAGTGCTGGGGCGGAGAGGGTCAGGGCACATCTCGTAACTGTGTGAGCACTGCACAAGGTCACTCCAAGCAGACAGAGAGATGGATGCCATAGCCTCTTTTCTCTGTTTCTCTTCCAACTGGCTAAATAAGTGCTTTTGTTACTCCCAACCATTTCATTTGAATAAATTTCACTGCTAGAAAAAGCTACCTGTTTTTATTTTTATCTTATTTTTGGTTTTTAATTTCACTCTATTCTGCCTCTAAAGCACCAGTTTCATTATTTTGAAGTATGTGTAATCTTCCTAAATAGCTATCATATCCTAGTTTAATATATTCTGCATGAAATTCATTGTATTCTTTTAATTTTTCATTTCTTTTATGATCTGCCTCTTTAGTGCTTTCCTCTTTTCCGCTTGTTTTGAAAAGCACAGAAGTCAATCTAGCCTGATATTAATTTCAGTGCTATTAAAAAGTTCAAGTATAAAATAAGTCTCAAGTCTTACTGTGACAAAAAGAAAAAAGATAAATATTGATTTTTTGGGGGTGGGGGAGGAAGGGAGGGAAAAAATCTGTGACTTGGGATTCCATATATCACGGTTCTTGTCTTCCAGAGAATAGTGTAATTTGTATCATGTCAGCGGAACTCARTAATGAAAGGTGAGTAAAGATGAAATGGCTCTTGCCAAGTTGGGTAATTAAGAGTCTGCAATCTTTCTCAGTGTAGAGAAGAAAAATTATTTGCTATAATTTAAAGGAAAACATRTGAAGGTTTTCTGTGTGTTTGTCTGATTGCTAATCCTTGATTAATTCTTGACTGACAATGCCATGGTCCTAATTTAATAACTGAGTATTAATTCTATGTCAGTTAAAGACAGAAGTTTTCTTCGGCTCAAAGCAAGCAATCCTATATTTATGGCCTGTAATTACCTCCAGATCCATGAATGCCATAAAGGCATTTGTCATAAATAGCAGCATGAAAGAAAAGCTGAACCTTCTTTTTCCCATTAGCTAGTAGATAAAAATGTGAGGAAATGTAAAAGAATACTGTAAATCATGGCAATATATATCACGAGAAGAATTCGGKTAATAGTGCAGCCACAGGGACAAGTAGCAGAGGGGGCAGCCAGACTTCACCTGGTCAGCATCCATCCGAGGAGCAGGATCCTGAGATAGGGAAGTCTGAGCACCCTATGCGGATTTTCTAGGCAACACTGTACAATACCATTGGCAAAAATACATCTTTTCTGCTTATTAAAAATAGGTTACTTGTGCCCTCAGTTGCCATCAGAGATAAAGCAAGAATAATATAATCTAGCTGTGGAGCACTCAGMTGGTTTTCAAGATTATTTCATATTAGTCCATGATGGTCTAATMTGAAATACATAAACAGATCTAGATCACCTTACTGGGGCCTATGTTCCAAATATAAGATCTGGATTTTGCCATATGAGCGAAATGTTTCTAACAGAGTAGATTGTTTAGGCAGATTCTTTGTTTCTGAGTCTGTAATTTAGAACACAGTGTTTTTTTTCATCTCAAGATATGGGTTAAATGTAGGAATTACCGCCAAAGGCTTTCAAGAGCTGTGCAGTCATATGTTATGTGGGAAATCAGATTAGATAAGAAACGATCAGAAATTCTCCGCTGACTCTAAAGTAGATAGTCTAGCCTTAAATAGGTTTAAGGCTGGACTCTTAAACTGTAACTCGGTGGAACTGCATCATTTTGCAGCTCTAAGTGTACCTACTTTGTAGGTCTGACTTTCCAGTTGTATACAGAAAAGAATGTAGGGGCTTTTACAATAGAAGGTATTTTTTTCCATCATCAAAAGTTGTGTTTTTCTCACTCCCTTGTGCCTATTCCTCTTCTCGTCTCCTGAAACGTAAGGGATTCTGTTTCAGCAAGCGGTGCTTGCGCTCCCACTGGGTCTTACACCAACACCACCTCTGCACAAAGTGGCTGCAAATTGTTGTCAAAATGGCAGGAGCAGCTGTGCCTGCATTCAGCTCCCCAGGAAATAAGTGCCTAAATTTCAGGGAAGGAGAATCAAAATCTCACTGCCATCCCACATGTGGGAGGGAACTCCAGGAGAAACTGATAGCCCAAGGGGCGAAAAGGTGGATTGCACCTGGGGGTTCCCCTGAAGATCAGCTATTTTGTTTGAAGATTTGCAGGAAGTAGGTACCACTCACTCAGAAACAGGGAATTTGGCAGGGTGGGTCTCCTGCTATTGCATACTAGGCTGTTAGTAATAGCAAGGATCAAGAAGAAATTTTCCTGGAAAGAGCAATGAGGTGTAGATCCATTCAGGTTTTTCATCTTGCAGGATGAGAAGCAAGGGCCCGGACCCCACTGGAAAAGATGGCCTTAAATTTCTTGTAACAAGCACCTTCTGCAGTAAGTCCCAGGAAGTGGTATCCAGCATTGTGTGGCCAAGGACTAGCTGTAAGGAGAGGAAAAACCTGAAAAATGGCTGCAAAACAGAGTCATGACTAAGAACCAGTGATGCAAATCCATAAAGATTTGTAAAGGGAGTGGAGTCCTTGAACCTTGGAAAAGAAAGTTGAACTATCCTATAGCACAGACTTTTAAAGCTTCTACTGGAGGATACAGATGGTTCCCAGTGCTTAGGCCTCAATACTAAATCAGTACTTGCCAGATTATATGATGTATATGTAAATAAAATTGTAACTTGACATATCACACTCATGCCAAGAATTACCTGTTGTTATCCTATAAATGTGATCAGAACTGAAGATTTATCTGGCTGATGGAGCAGCAGTGCAAAGATTTCCTTTGTTTTGGGGCTTGTAATCTTGAAAATATGGGTTTTTGCATGTCTGAAAGTCAATGCAGTATTGTAAAAGGCTCGTAGAACTCCAAGACTGAATACCTCTCAGTGAGGAAATCTTTCAACAATTTATTAGCTCCTGTGGAAAATGAATTTCCCTTGTGTAACACTAAAACAGCTAACTTTGAAAACCTGCCTAGAAGAGAGAAGGCTCTCAAGTGCAAAAGTCTTCCAGTRAGCTAAATATGAGCTGAAGAAAAATTGATGTGCTGGGCAGAGCAACAGGGTCCAGTGTGGATTTAAATGTAGAGAATAAAAGAACTACTTTTCATTGTTGCTTCATATAATGTAATAAAAAGAAAATAGTCCAGTTTCTCAGGGTCTGAAAACAATGCCAGGTAAAATAATGAAAGTAAATGTTTACATTGCTTGGTTGGTTGCAGGCATTGTGTCCCTGATCTCCTTGGCTGTCCTGTCCTATGAGCGATACAGCACTCTCACCCTGTGCAACAAACGCCGCGCTGACTATCGGAAAGCCTTGCTGGCSGTTGGCGGTTCATGGATTTACTCCTTGATCTGGACTGTGCCACCTCTTATCGGATGGAGCAGTTACGGGATAGAAGGTGCAGGTACCAGCTGTTCAGTACGCTGGTCCTCTGAGTCGGCCAAGTCCACATCCTACATCATCTGTCTCTTCATATTCTGCTTGGTCGTTCCTGTAATGGTGATGATATATTGCTATGGCCGTCTCCTTTACGCTGTTAAACAGGTAAGTTACTGCATGTTGTCAATAGTGCAGGCTGATCTCAGACAAATGCTGCGTGCCTCCATTACATAGTTACGGACCCGCTGATGGTAGTGAGCAAAACAACATGCCAAACCAAATGAAAGACCGCAGAAAGCCTGAAGGAGGAGCAGGAAAAACTGAGGGTGGTGTCTTCAGTAAGCTTTCACATGTTCCTCGGGATCCAATGAGAACAAAAAGTTATCATGCAAATACACACTGGGCGGAGAGGAGCCTYRTGAGGTTCAACAAGGGCAAGTGCGGAGTCCTGCACCTAGGGAAAAATAACCCTAGGCACCMGKACAAGCTGGGGGCTGACCTTCTGGAGAGCAGCTCTGCAGAGAAGGACCTGGGAATGCTGRTGGATGACAAGGTGACCATGAGCCAGCAATGTGGCGGAACTGCATTAACATAGAATTTAGTCTCCACAGATTAAGAAGTAGAAATTGTTAAAATGCTGTGACATAGAAATTGAAAGAAATGAGAGGATGGATGTCTTGTTTATGCATAGGTAAACATGTTGGTTGATGTTGGTTTTACTGCTAATTTAACCTTCACCCAGATATATTGRTTTGCTTAGAATACAGTAGAATCATAGAATTATAGAATCAGGAAGGTTGGAAGGGACCTCTGGAGATCACCCAGTCCAACCTCCCTGCTCAAGCAGGGTTACCTAGAGCATAGTAGACAGGACTGCATCCAGGCGGGCCTTGAAGATCTCCAGAGAAGGAGACTCCACAACCTCTCTGGGCAACCTGCTCCAGTGCTCCGTCACTCTCACAGGGAAGAAATTCCCCCTCACGCTCAGGCGGAACTTCCTGTGCTTCAATTTCTGCCCATTGCCTCTTGTGCTGTCGCACGGGACAACTGAGAAGAGTTTGTCCCCATCCCCTTGACACCCTCCCTTCAGGTGCTTGTACACATTGATAAGATCCCCCCTCAGTCTTCTCTTCCCCAGGCTAAACAGGCCCAGCTCTCGCAGCCGTTCCTCATAGGCCAGGTGCTCCAGCCCTCTGATCATCTTCGTAGCCCTACGCTGGACTCTCCCCAGTAGCTCCATGTCTCTCTTGTAGTGGGGAGCCCAGAATTGCATGCAGTAAATTGTTTAAAATAATACTAAGACATGCCTCCAACTGGTTTAAGGTATGCTGCAGATACTCCAAAATGAATGTTCAAAAAGACCCTGCCAGGAGATAGAGAATTGTGGAGTTTTAGTACTCTTGAGACAGTAATGAAATGACTTAATGATGAATAATGATGAATAGGTGTTCTCTAGAAAATGATTCTTTAAAATGTTCAGATGGATTAACTAAGGTGTTAAATGAGGGGAAAAAAATGCAAGGGGAGGGCAGTAAATCCCAGAGTAGAAGCTCTAATTCAGAATTAAAGTGGAATAGTTCACTTYTGATTAGTTATAAAGAATTAAGGTCAAGCCTTTTCTGTAATTTGTCAAAACTTTCTGGACACTCGAAGCCCAAGTGGGAAATTTTTCCTGGCAGAATGCTGGGCAGGCAGTAAAATGCCTTAGATAAATCATACATTAATATACATCTTAATACTGTGAAATAGTAATATGGAAAAAATTTCCCTTGATTATAAACCAAGTGAAGTTGCAGACTATCTCTGGTCCCTGAGTAGTAGTATCCCCTACCATTAYATTAAAGAAAGAGGTAGGATCCTGGAACATACATGACTGCTAATATGCATGAACTACAATTTTCTTATCCTTTTTGCTCATCTTTCCCTTAGTCCTCACTGCCCACAGTCATGATGAAGACATACAAATGCTTACGTGAATAAAATGTCTGTAGCATATTCTTTATTTTGTAGTTATAAATGCAGACTTCTTTGAAATTTAATTTTATTAAAAGTAGTAATCTCTCAGATCTGCCTGATGAGTCTCAAGAACGTGTGGTAAAAATACTAAGGGAACAAAGTATCAGCAAAAAGATATATGCAATCCATAGCCATTTTTTATTTAGACGTGAGTCTAAATAAAAGATGTCTCTTACTTGTGGTGACCAGGCTTGTTGATTAATTGGCTATATAAAGAAAAAAAGGAGAAGGAATAGTATTCTTCGCAACTCTCTCTCTTCCTTCTTCCAAGTGCTTTTCAGAATGATTAAGAGGTCTCTGGGACACTGAGGTTAGAGATACCTGAGAAATACTGTAAATGGTGGGAGTGGAAARGAATCAAACTTGGATCTTGCATAATCTGTTGGAAGGTCTTAGGGAAGTAAGGTTCAGTTCAAAGGAACTCCAGTGAGGATCATACTGAATCTCTTCACTAAAGGTATACAGCCACAGGGCATACCAGCAGCCTGAGTATTGATCTTGTGTAAGTCTTGAATAGCTAAATYTTCAATTTTTGCACCAAAATTTTAACATTTTCTTGGTGTTTCCAGATTTCCATGATAAGTTATATTTCATCAATAAGAATCTTAATAAGAAAACTCAGTATCATATCACAATCCTGAATTCTTGCATTTCCTAAATTTGCTGTGATATATATCTAAATTTCCAAAGATTATATTGTGATGCAATCACTCGAAACAATTTTTTTCTTCAGTTTGAGGTCCTCTAACTACTCTGTAATAAACAGAGGGGATTGTGAAATGCTAAAGTAGATTGTATTTCAAAATGGAAGAAGAGCTGAACAATGGGCAAATAAAAATATAATAATTGTTACAAATCTACAAAGATTAGGTTGAGTAATACAAAAAAGTTAGAGAGGTTATCACATATGTTGTAATGCTGTTACTACTGAGCAAAAAATCATTAGCTTGCAAAAGTCCATGTTCTTGTCTCATAGAYTAAAAAAAGTCTTTCTGTAACCCTCTCTGTAGTACGTTAGAAGAAACAGGAGAATGTTGCAAAYCCAATAAGCATATTATCTCAATTTAAAATACTGTGTAAATTTTCTAAAGTATATGTTTCGTATGTTTGCAAGATATATAGGAGATTGTATGTTACAGTATTGTAGCACTAATGGCTTGTGCCTTGAGATGAAGAGTGTGGGAGTTATGCCATTACTAGTACTGCAATGTAAATTAATTGAGGTAGAAGAAATGTCTTAATAGGTTTGGGATAGTTAATGCAAGAACTGGCATGGTGCCTGAATTTTCTCTTTGCAGGGACTGTAATTATAKGTCTACTTTTCTTTTTTTCTTTTCTAAATTTAGTCAGGTGCTATAGCATTCTGTCACTCTGGGCTTTAGTAGCTCCAATGAAATCATCTACAATCCACATAGTGGTAAAAGGCAAAGGATTTCAGTAATAGGATTTCTCTATAAAAGATATTTTTTTGAGGGAATTACAAATCAATAGCACCCCATATGAATAATGTTAACAGTGAGTGCAAATGCTATTACACAGTATTATAACTGCGGTGTAATATCAGAGTTCTTGACACTTATCAGAGTTGAAGACCCTTAGGAATTGCTAAAATATTTTCTTTTAACATATGCGTGTGGCTTTGTTTGTTTGTTTGTTTGTTTGTTTTCTCTCTCCCAAGAGAGGCTTTGTCTGGACGGCTGAATCTGGTTCTGCAGATGGTCTTTGCTGCTGTCTTTGTGCAGTATGCTTGGAGAAGTCAAGCTCAGTCCAGCCTGAGAAGTGGGGTGGGATGCACAGGTCATGGCCCTGGGAAATGCTGGAGTAGATGGGGCTTGGACAGTAAAAACACCGTGGGRATACTAAGCAAAGTAATGCTCAAAATGGAGAGTCAGTGGAAAAAAAACATGGTTTCAGAAGCTTTTAGGGATCTTGGCAGTATGTCAGATTTTAAGACATACAGAAATGTGAGTATTTTTATTAGACTTTTTCTTTCTAAGGYCACATTTTTACTCATGCTAATCTTGTGTCCAGATTTTGAGGCCTGTTGCTCCATTGCTGCAGATGTGGAACTTCAGTTTCTTCTTTAAGTTCTCTTTTAGATGTTACAGACCTAATACCTGTAAGAAGAAAGAGGCAAGATTTTCTACCCCACAAACTCTTACTCTATTCATRTGCATTCTAGAGAAGAAGAAGAAATTGAGAATAACTTATTTCTCATATTACAATCAGATTTTTTTTTAGTTTTTGGCTTATGATATTACTCTGTGACTCCATCAGTGTGTTCACCCTGGAAAAATGTTCTTTATAAAATCAGTGTCAGTTGTTTACACTTTGAAAAGTGGGCTCCCATATGTGCAATTACAGAGATTAGCATTGTGATCACAATAGCATAAAGGCACAATATGATTAAAATCTTCCRTTGAGGGACCCAGAGAACTCATAGAATCACAGAAWCATAGAACCAGTAAGGTTGGAAGGGACCTCTGGAGACCATCCAGTCCAACCTCCCCACTCAGCAGAGTCACCTAGAGCACGTTAGACAGGATCACATCCRGGCGGGCCTTGAAGATCTCCAGAGAAGGAGAMTCCACAACCTCTCTGGGCAACCTGTSCCAGTGCTCCGTCACTCTCACAGGGAAGAAATTCCCCCTCACGGTCAGGCGGAACTTCCTCTGCTTCARTTTCTGCCCATTGCCTCTTGTGCTGTCGCAYGGGACAACTGAAAAGAGTTTGTCCCCATCCCCTTGACACCCTCCCTTCAGGTACTTATATACATTGATTGCTAAGATCCCCCCCTCAGTCTTCCCTTCCCCAGGCTGAAGAGGCCCAGCTCTTGCAGCTGTTCCTCAYAGGGCAGGTGCTCCAGMCCTCTGATCATCTTTGTAGCCCTACGCTGGACTCTCYSCAGTAGCTCCATGTCTCTCTTGTCCTGGGGARCCCAGAACTGGACACAGGACTCGAGGTGAGGCCTCCCCATGGCTGAGGAGAGGGGCAGGATCACCTCCCTCCACCTGCTGGMAACAGTCTTCCTAATRCACCCCAGGAGACCRTTGRYCTTCYKGGCCACCAGTGCACATTGCTRGCTCATGGTCACCTTGTCATCCACCAGCATTCCCAGGTCCTTCTCTGCAGAGCTGCTCTCCAGAAGGYCAGCCCCCAGCTTGTACTGGTGCCTAGGGTTATTTTTSCCTAGRTGCAGGACTCTGCACTTGCCCTTGTTGAACCTCATGGGGTTCCTGTCTGTCCAGCTCTTCAGCTTGCCCAGGTCTGTCTGAACGGCAGCACAGCCCTCAGGTGTATCAGCCATTCCTCTCAGCTTGGTATCATCACACGAACCTAATGAAAATTAGTAAAACATTTGAAAGAGATCTCTTCAGTCTTCATTATGTCCCATTTTGATGCAAAAATCCTGCCCAGGAACGGGAGTCCCGTAATGTTGTTCCAAGTATAGTTTTCAGGCTGGTTTTGTGGAAAGTCTCATTTTGGCTCTTCTTCTTCTCTTTTTTCCACAAGAGGAAAAGTTGAAATGACACCATGTGAATCTTTGACCAAAAAAATCTGCAAAAAGGTAAATGAAAATTTTGAGTGAGAAGCTAGCCTTAACAATATGCCTTGTCCTCCACTCTGTGATGCGCATTCTAATACTTAATTCCTCAGAAACTGCTAATTTAACCAGTGACCAAAAGGAGGGTTCAGGGTCTCCCAGTACAGTAACTTTTTATGTTTMTTTTGAAAAGTGCCACTTGATTTCTAACTTCCAAGCATCTCAGGAGAACAAGGTGATCTTTTATTATCCTATCCCCTGACCTGTCACAATGTTGTCACCTTGTAATGGAACAGAGAGGATCATATTATGCTCTACAAAGCTGCCTTTTCTTACTCCTCTTGCAGACACTAAATTGCTAAATTTATTGGGAAAAAGTACTTATGTCTCTTACTTGATTAAGGAATAAAGACCCAGAATTAAACTGTGGCTCAATTCTAAACCTAAAAACTAATGTTGAATTCCATGGGGTGAGGTTTCAACTTTGCTGTATTTTTTTAAAGCATCCGATATAAATAACAGTGGTGGTTTTGAAATCTCCTATGCCCACAAAGAAAATTAGAGAAAAAAAAGGGAAAGAAGAGATGTAGACTTTTATGACTTCTTATTCCTTAGTCCTATTTTATGTCTGTATTATTTGGAACAGTTAAAAATATCTGTAAAAGAAATTGTTGCATCATTGTTCTTTCAAGTAGTCAGGAAAGGATTTTAAAGCGGAAAGATCGCTCCTGTGAATATTTCCAGTTCTCAAGCTYATTTTGAAATGATTGTTTTTTAGGAATACAACACATTAGCACAGARTGCTCAATGATTTAAACTGAAAAGAAATTATCTTCAGATAATACAAGGAGTAGAATGGAAAAGTAACAATTGTTCCATCATTCCTTCATATGCTTCGTATGTCTGTTTATGGAGAAACTTGATTTTCTGAAACTGTCATAAACTGATTGCACTGAAGTGATGACTTACCTTTAGAAAGCTAATAAGGCAGTTATGCACCATTAATTCTCTCTTCTAAAAGCCCCAACTAAAAACAACTTTGTAATCATAGACCTTGTTTTCGAAGCACAGCTAGAAATCTTTCCAGATCTTTTAATGAAAGAGGAAGTGCTAAAAAATCTGATTCAGATAAAGATGATATAGACTTGGTCACTTGGTTCCTACAGATCATCATTTTCAAATGTGATTTGGGGTTTGACTTAATTTAAAATATATTTGACCCTAACTGCATCTATGCTCAGACATATTAATTAGACAGCTGTATCTACTTATYTTTAACTGTATTTTTACGATTGTTATTTCTTTCCTTTGGGTCCTCCTGTATACACTCTCTCCAAGCTTCTGATGGTATAAAGGATGAACGATAAATAACTTTGTCTTTCCTTTTAAAACATGTTGTAGAGATATCACAATTACATATAAATTAGCAAGCTAAAAGAGATTCAGTTTTCATATGAATGGATGGATTTTCTGTCACATCATCATGAGACTATGGGAACTTAATTGAAATATGCCTTGTGTGGAGCTGAGAGAGCTGGAATAAATCTCAGCATAATGAATGAAAGAGGTCTACTAGATTTTCAAATGAGWTAAAGTAATGTAATCATCTAGTTTATAGCCAGCATCATCAAGAAAATCATCAAAAACAATTTCTGAACTTCCTGCACAGACTTCAGCTGACACAGAGCGGTCAATATTCAACATCTTCTTGCTTGGCAGTTGCTTGAGCTTTGCCAAGTTCTGCATTGGAAACTATTGCACAGCTTAAACACAAAGTTGGTAACAGGTCACTTTTTAATTCTGTGACAACAACAATTAAACTTGCTTTTTTTGATACAGTTTAAGATTTTTGGAACTGAGAATGAGCTCTAAATTACGAGTGCAATTGAAATATGATTCTTGCTGCATTTCTCAATCATTTCTCAAGTGGAAAAGCGAAGCACCTAACATGACTTCTCTATTTAATATTTTTCTTTCAAAGAAGAGTAGCGTTTCAATCCATTAAGCTACATGTAGTATGTATCAGAGTGGAGTTCTTTGAAGATCTAATTATTCACAAGTTGTCTTGGCTTCTGCCATGATGAAGCTTCTCGAAAGCCTGTAGGTGAGGTCATGTCTCAGACAGCTATTCTGAAAACTATTAAGAAAAAGTCATGGAAAGTCTTGGAATGAAAAAAAAGAAAGAAAGAAAGGAAGAGAGAGAAAACAAAATATACCATTGCCATTTTTCCTAGAGAGAATTAATATTTAGAATCTGGTCACAATCTATAAGTGGTCTTAAAGAAGTGTAAACTTCTTAGCTTATTAGCTTCTTTTCTTTTTAAAAATATTCTGATAGCTTCCACAACCATTTTTGTTTTTCACAGGCCCTGAGTCCTATTGCTTCCTTCACCTCTTTTATCCTGATGGCATTTTTTACACACACAAGTCTACTCCTTTCTTCTTTCAGTGAAGACATTTCCRTAACTGTTATCCTTTGGCAGTTTATAAATGTTCTGCGTAGAYATAGGTTTTGCACTGCTTTGTAAAGCTGATACAATTATTCTCACTTTACAGAAGTAAAGCATCTAATATTGAGAATTTAACTGTGAGAGTTCAGGGCACTTCAGGCATCTATCCAGTCTAAGGTTTTTGTTTGCACGCCCTTTGTAGTCAATAGAGAAAGACGAGCACCTCCAAAGAGGTAATTTATTTAATCTCAAAATAGACAACTTTTGTCAAACAAAACCTTGTAAGATGAGTCCCACTAGTACTAAACTGTATTATAGTTGTGATCCCCTCTGAGCTGGAAAAGCAGATACAGTATATCAATCATTTCCTAATAAAAAAGGTACTTGTTTTCAGTGATTTCCAAAACAACAGTACATTATTTAAATTTTTATGTCATTATGGTACTGTGATCCTATGCCAGCAAGTATTATAAAATACAAATGTAACAGCAACTTTTGAAAGAAAATCTGTAGCATTCTGAAACTGAATTTTGGAATTTATTTCATGAAGATTTAAAAATACTTGTTTTTCCTTTCATTAACAGCAATTTTCAGATGTCAGAATTACAAATTTAAAACAGTTCTATCCTTACATTTCTATTCAGGGATATTGCAGTGAAGCAAACATTGATTATTCTTGTTGGTTGGTTCTTTTTCTATAATCAGCTTGCTACCATATAAAGTTGCTTTGATTACCTCAGAGGAAGATTTATCAGCATGGTTAATTTTAAAGGACTTACTTATTCTTTTTTCTTTCCTAGCTGTTAGGATTTTTCCAGAAGGTGACTAGATTGTGATATAGCTATAGTGAGCATAGTATAGCTAGTATGTGCATGAGTATATCACAAGTATGTAATATAGTTAGTATGAGCATTGATTTTTAGGGTATAAAAATGCTTTCAGTTTTGTGCATCACATTAATAGCACTTTTTATTGAAGGAGTCTGTCTCATGGGCACAAAATACAGGGTTTTCAGCTGAGAAAAATGCAAAATTCTGAGAAAATAAAGGAAATAGCTAACTTCCCTTCCCTCCCCCCCCCCGTTTATAGCTGCAAAGCACCAAAGTATCTCAGTTGTTAAGGGAAGTAAGACAAGGTGAGTTCACTCAACATGAAATACCTTCCAAAGTGTTTAGAGACCTTTCAGCTGTGGTCAGGTCTTGTATACACACAAGTCTAGATCCTGGATAATGGAAATGTTCGCTCAGGGATGTTTCTCTATTTCTAATTAACAAGCGTAGATTGACTGATATACGTGTGACTGGATTACCCTTCATTTTTTGAGGTCAGAGCATGCTGGAAAGGAAACAAGAATGGGAAAGTACTACGACCTTGTTTGTCCTGTCATTACTGTTTGTATTTAGCAGAGAAGTAGCAATGAAAGGTTGGCATAAATCAGGTGCTATACAAATTCATTGTAAATCAAGCTAATGGCCTGGCAGAAAATGGAATTTAATTGGATTTACCATTTTTCTTTCTTTAATTAAACAGATAAGGAAAAAAGCTTGTCACAAGCTTCAGTAATAAACTAACAGAAACTTAAGATCTGATACTTTAATCTCTGGATGCATTATCTCTATGAAGAACAGGCTGAAGTCTGGCAGGTCTTTCAGTTAAAAGCAAATGATGTGCAACAATACCAAGCACTCACAATGTCTCATTTCAGGAGGCTGTTTTATAAAGCTTTTTCATGATAGATAAAAGCATAACTTTTTAATAAATCACTAGATATAAAAATTGGAGAGGTTAAATGGACAGAAAAGTCTCCTGTGCAGTAGAGAATATTTTTTGTTTATTTACATTTCAGCACTAAGAATTGAGCTGCAGTTATTCACTGTCCTGTAGTTTGACTCCATTTAAGAGGCCAAGTTGTGACCTTAGACAGGGACCCTGGCAACAGACTTTGAGCAAAGCACATTCTTCTGCAAGTAGCACTGTAGAGATGTTTCCCTGGGAGAAAAATTTGTCAGGGTCCACCTGCAACATAGATGTAGAATGGCTTCTTCCACCTTTATTCTTCAGGTTAGTCCTATGTTACCTGTAACCGCGGACAGGATTTGGCGTGGACTTTTGTTTTATCTATTACCATTCATTGGTACCTTGTGTTTGCCCTCCTTCCAGTATCTGGGAAATCCTGAAACTTCAAGGTATAGTGCCCATTCACACARAAGAAAATAATTTTGTCCGAAACTTAATCGTGCAGTAAAGAGCAATGGTATAGAGATAGGACACACCAGTGTGACACACTGGACCCGCAGTGTCCGAGGATGATGGAGAAAGGAGGCTGTGCCAGGTGCAGCCTTGACCCTGGCCCCTACAGCAAATTACCTCTGATGCTTTCTGTCTTTCAAATACTGGCTGAGGGCATCACTGTAAAGATCTAGGGCAAAACTGTGGCATGGAGCACRGTGACAGGTAAGCAGGTGGATGATCAGGGATTGCGAGACTGATCTCATTAAACAGACATAGGCATTAGCTCTTCATGCCTTTAAAAATATATGCCTGGTCCATGTCTTTCTTTTCCAGAGAGGTTTGATTTTAATCCAGTTTTAAGAAAACTGGAGTTTTCTTGTCTTCCCTAAAGGCAGCTTCTGGTATCAAAAAGTTCTGTTTGTGCACATGAATTTCTAAATTCCTGGCTTTTTTTCCCTTGACTTCAGACAATTGTGAAAACTATTTTAAGTAAAGCTGGTTAGGAAATAGACTTTCTGGGCTCCTCTCAGCTTGAGATATTTGATGGAAAGGTTTCTTGTCTTGAAGGAGAAAATCTCTAACCCATATTATTTTTCACAGCTTAGGAAACCAACAGTGTTTTATTTTTCACATAATCCTCCACTAGGACACTTAGACGTTATAAAATAAAACAGTCTCTCTTGCCCCTGAAACCACTCAAAGTCTTGGCGCCCTGTGGCAGTGATTTAATTAGCCAATGTGASGTGGCACAAGAAAGCCTGGAAATTCTTGGAGCTGATGAGCTAAAATACTTGTTAAATCCAGGATCCTGAATACAATAGCTCCATGAAGTAACTGGGGACCAAAAGACCAGGCATTTTGCATCTCTGGCAGGCAAATTGTCAAGGAGTGAGAKAGAAAACTAGGAGAATTTCATAGATTTCACCAGAAATGTCTCAAATTTGCCTGTTTTCATAGAATATTTTCGCTCTTGTGAATGAACTTCCCAGAGCAGAAATGTCACAGTAGGATAATTCTGACTTTATCTGATTTGCAGTCTGTCTTTGCAAACTAAACTCCTGTGTTTCRCTGTTGTAGTGCTGCTTGCTTATAAAATGCCAAGAGGTTTTAACCAAACCTATTTCCACTTYCTCCATCTTCACCACTCTCTTCAGTATACATGATGTGATACGGTAGTAGATGTGAAGCTTTCACATTTACATAGTGGTTCATTGCCCTTCAGATTTTACAAGGGTAAAAGTGCAAATACTAGTATTTAGCTTACTGAGCCTCATCAGTGTAGTGAAAAAATGTTGAAAAGACATGTTGAAAACAACRCTAATTTTCACATGGCCTAATTATACACTCCATCACTTTCATACAGTCAGCCCAGATCAGCATTATTACAGGGATTTCGTTGTTGTTGTTAGTATTTTTTTTCCTCTGTCACTAAAATAATCAGCCAGGACTTTTTATGGAATTCTTTCMGTTTACTAAATTATTACAGCTTTATCTAGGAAACCTGTTTTTAGAGACAGCTTTTCAGAACAGTCTGACTTCTTGCAGCTGTGCTGAAAGAGATAGAGAGAGGACCAGGCTATTTGGACTCATCTCATAGTGAGTCAGTGGAAATTAGCTTCTGTGTTCCAGTAGATTAAAACTGGAATACTTCAATTACTCAAAATACTTCAATTTATTAGTATCTTAATAGGCAGCTTGGCTCTACACATTTGAGTGGCCCTGATGATAAAGTGAGGCCCCAGTCACAAGTGGCAAAGGATGGTAGAAATAGATCCAGTAAGATTTTAAACACAGAGACTTCTATTTTAGGCTGCATTTTATTCATCTGTATCAAAGAAAATGGAATGGCAACAACCTAAGTGCTTTTAATTAGGCAGTAGCCTAAGCTTTGGTAGAGTATAATCCTATTGCACTTATTATGCAGTCTAACTCAGCTAAATTAAACACAAATTTAAGTCCAAATTCTCATGCAGCAACAGAAAGCTTACAGCTTTTTACTAGCAAACCAATTGTATGAGCTGTTTGGGGCTCAGAAGAAGAAGGGGTTGTTTAAGTATAACCAGGGCAGTCATCTGGCTGAACATAAATCTCTCTCTCTCTTTTTTTTTTTTTTTCCTAATGAATGTGGCAGGGCCATAAGGTGGGAAGGAAATGCTGAAGTGGGAGAACAGGAGTGGTACCACTGCCTTGGCAGCAGCTGGGGTTCAGGATATCTCATGCTGATCACAGAGCTGCAGCTGCGTAGGTCTGGTGCTAACACCCTGCACTCCACCTGAGCGTTGCCTCAGTCGGAGTGAAAACAGTCTGTATGAAATGGAGTCGAGTAAAGGCTTTTACAGCTTTTTTAATTAAGTTGTAGCATATGGCTCTTCAAAACATCTGGTCYTGCTGAAAGGAAATAGATACCATTCAGGCAATTTCCAGTTTGCACCTGACACTTTAATTTTAAAGGGAGCCTCCTTCACTGATAGAACATTTATTCTGAACCTTCCTAGGAGAACTGATATGGATCTATCATACTACAGAGAGAACATTTTGTATTACCAGGCACATAATTCATTTGAGCTTCACTTAGTAATTAATGGAGTTTTCAGATGAACTCTTGAACTGCTAAATTAGAGATCTTCAACTTCAAAATAGCAAGAATCCTTATGCAGTAAATCGGTACCCCTCTGCAAAGGCAAAGGCTAGGAGAGGAAAAGATATAAGTAGTCAGTGTTTCCTTCAAAGAAATCTGCACAAAGTATATTACTGTATTTCTCACGTTATTTTTGAGAAGACAGCACTTAATCCATTGACTCCCCTAACTTTTCTATTCTGCACAGTTTTCATTATAACAACCATTTCCCTGTTTGTGACCTTGATTCATTCTTCTTCTTTTATGAGAAGGTGCAAAAAGAATGAATGCTCAGTCTTACTTTTTAAGGTTTCTGGATCTGAGGCTTCACTTCTCTGTTCAATAAGCATCCTCGCCATGGTTATTCTTTTAAAAAGCCTGCACTGCATGCATCTTAAAACATCAAACAACTATCTCTGGGTTGAGGTGGGCTGATCTTAGCTTACATAGTAGGATGGGTAACTGTTTGGCTTCTAATAGTAAAAGTGACATCTGCTAAGCAGTTAGATTAATCACAGCTGAGTAGGTGATAGGGCTGCCTTGAGGGTATATTCCACATCTTCTGTTGCACTTAAGAGTCATAATCTAAATTCAAATGGGAGATCTGTCAACTAAACAGCTTCTCAGATAATAAAAGACATGTATGGTGTTTAATAAGAGCATCAGGGTAATATTGGACAGTTTTATTTCTAGTCACGTAAAGAGGAGATGAGGCACAATATTGCAGTGTTTCATCCATTTTATCTAATAATGTAACACCTCTCTGGAAATCAACCGGCACATACGGAAAGAGAAATATCCATTTAGCTGTGATCTTGCTGCTTATCTCTGGCCTATTAAATATTAATCATAAACAAAGTGTGAATAGAAACTATCTGCATAGATGTAGAAATGAAAGAAACTCATAAATATTCTGAGCCTAAATTAAAAAAAAAAAAGAAAGAAAAAGAAAAGGACAAATGTTCCTGTGATGAATGGAGCTTGGTGTGCCCTGTGAACACTGAAGCATATGCATATCTCTGATCCTATCAGCAGTCCCACTGAGCATGCTAAAAGCTTGGTTTTAAGTTTGCAGAACACTGTAAACAAGCTATTACCTTGCATAGAAAATACGATGAGTGTTGCTGCTAGTTTCTGATCATAGATATCTCTAGTTAAGGACCAATAGCACTCAGCTCTCTTCTGATACCATCGGTAAGAGCTGGGCCTGAGAAAACATCCACYTCTGGAAAAGTTCACCTAACTAATCCAACCAGATATTGCTTTTTAGTTTCACCCTTTGTATGGCTTGCAGGCACTCACTAAAAGCCTGTCCTAATACTTTTATCTCCCTCGCTTGCTGAGCAAGTTGAAGATATTAAATCAGTCTAAATGTCAAGTTAAAAGAATTGAYTTTCATATCTTTTCAACCTAGTCTTTTCACACAATCTCTAAGGGCTTTGTGGAGAAAATTTGTAACTACGATTGGCAATGTGGCCTTGGCCTTTTATTAATTGCATGCTACTTGTGGGAGCCCTTTCTTCTTGTATGTTTTCTTTCACTCTTCAGTGCAAAAAAGCTCTTCTGCCCTTCTTCCCCCTAGAAAGGCTCATGCGTTTGTACTCCGTGATGGTCAAGGCTCAATAGGTGCTTAGTCATGTGACTCTGGCACATTTTGGATTTTCTCAATATGAAAGTAAATGGATTTGCTTTGAGCTCCATTGCTTGCTGAGTAAGTTCAGGATGTTAATTCAGTCTAAATGTCAAGTTAAAAGAAATATGATTTCAGGCTGCTGAATCATCTTGTTAGCTCAGTATTCTTTTTGCTTTGACCTTTTCTTGGGGATGTACAAGTATTGCTCGATTAGTTTAGGGCTGTTCAGAAGAACTGTGGAATTTTACAAGAAACTATCTTTTAAACTACCCTTTTCTCTCAGAGGTAATAAAATTTGTAGTGGACAGGCTTCATAGTGGTTCTGACTTTAGCCATTCCAGTTTCCTCACTGCAGTCTATAAAGGATTCTTCCAGAGCAGAGTTCAGAAATGAAAATATTATTCATAAGTGAGCTGAATGTGTAATATCAGTATTTTTACAGATACTGACTTGAAAAGAGCTGTTGATAAATGTTTACTAGAGTAGTTTGTGTCTTAGTACTGTCCCAGACATATGCTAGATCCCTTGAAACAAGAATTAGAAAAAAATCTAGATTATTTAAAATATMTATGTTGCTTCTCCAGACATAGTCAAATGATATATATTATTGTCAAAAGAAGAAGAAAAAAATCTGAACAGATTAAAGCAGAAATAGACTGTAAAAGAATATTATCCTAGTGCCAGCCTCTTCCTGGGAAGATAAAGGACATGTTTTGCAATCAGTAGTAGTATTAGTTTGCAGATAGAGTGATATCAGTATCTGACCACAGATCCCCGTGCAGGAATTCAAAACATAAATCCAGAGCATATGTCATCCCTGGTAGTTCTTGTTACAACCCCCTTTAAAAGAAATGAAACCAAACGGACATAAGTGCAAATGATTTAATAGCAAACAGCTACTGGGAACATCACCTGGGAAAAGAGTGTCATTGATTATGAAAGCAAGCAGCAGTGTTTGAGGTCCAGATTGGCATAGCTGGATGATGGTAGTAATGGTTGGTTGTCTGAAGCAGGAAACCTGTGAACCAAGGGAGCAGGTAGCTTTGGCAGTAGCATTATAGCTCGGGGGTGGAGGTGAGTGACAGTGATCCCAGTACTGCTAGAGGAGCAGAAGGGAGTTTGCAGGGCCTATGAGAGCAGTAGGTGATAACAGTGCCTGAGGTATGGTCCTGTGTATGGAGAAAAGAAACCTTCGCAATATATATATATATATATATATATATAATCAAGGGCTTTTGTTATTACTCTTTAAAGAGATCTTGGAGTTAGTTTGAGAAATTTTGTGAAAAATTCAGTTCTGTGTTCAGGATAACCAAGAAAATAATTAGGTTGTTTATGAAGTGTCATGAAAGAAAATGAGAGCAAAATCCCAAATGTTATTATACCATCACATAAACTTGCATGCTGTGTGGAATTTTGCTCATCTATTTGAAGATGACATAGTCTTTTTTATGCCTTTTCTTTTTCTCCTAATGACTGTGACCAGAGCTGCAGAACAAGTGCCATTCAAGAAGAGTTTAAATAGTGAGAAAAACATCCTTAGAAACCACTGTTCAAATATTATCATCCTTCAGCTGTGGTGCTACGTTGAGGGTTCATTCTACATTTTGAGTTAGTCTGTCATTCTGATGTTTATGCCATACTTGTATGCATTAAGAGGAACTGCCATGAAATAAAATAAAAGCTGGCTCATTAAGCCAGAAATAACTGCTCTGAAAAATCAGAGGTTTTTAAGGGCTTTGGTATGCTGATAATCCTTTTGGACAGACTGTGCCTTTAATTCTGCCATATAAGCAAATAAAGGCATTGCCCTGGACCATAGATTTTACTGATGAGATTTACTAGTCTCATTCATCTTCCGGGTTAAGTCATAGCAGTTAACCAGTATTGTTAATTAGCTACGTTTGTGATTCTGAACATAATCATTTGTTTTAGCTGAAGCYGTCTTCAATTTCTGAAAACTAGCCTGTAAAGGAAAACAAAGCTCAAGAAGCTCTGTTTCTTTAAGATGGGTTTTCTAGGTTAGTTTTATTTTGTTTTTGCTTGCTTATTGTTCTCATTATAAATTCAGCTCTTGCCTACCCTAGGAAGCTTATTTAAAGATTAATAAGAATYCAGCTCCAGAAGGGATCATTAGATTATCTAGTCTGCCAACCTGTGCCTAAAATGTTTCATGGAGATGCTGCTCTTCATTCAGACTAATACAACATGCTTGAMAAAGCATAAGTCCATCTTCTAGAAATGCATCCATCCTTTATTTACAGAGTTTAAGAAAAGGGATTCTACTGCTTCCCTGGAAAGCCTGGTTCAGTGGTTAATCACTCCAGCTGTTAAAGTGACAAGCTTTGTTTCTAACAATTTTTTCCTAACTTCACTTCCATGGCACGGGGCACCAACTATTGTACAAAATCCTTTATTYTTGACATTTTCTCTGGTTAGCTGGAGAATTACGACAGTAATACCTAGTAATATGAATCCAAATTAAATTGGATTCATAATGGAAATTATGAAAACAAATTAYGGAAACATAATGGAAAAGAGTATTTATTTACTTAAACTCACTATTTTATTTATCATTCATTCTTCATGGCCAAGCTTATTTACTGAAACATTTAAGACAGAATCTCTGTGAAGAATTTAATACATTAACGCTTGCAGCTGGGCTGAGAAAGCTCACAGAATGAGACAACAGATTAGGAAAGGGCGGGAATGTGGCTTAATATATCCTTTATCTTTAAAGTAAAACATATGATTTTTTTTCCAGAGTTTTTGAATGAATAATTAACAAGCAAAAAGGATACAGACTCGCATTGCTTCTTTTGCAGTATGCTTTTTGTAGAGGCAAAGATACAGGAGGAACTACAGTTCAGAAACCGATCACTAAGTTGACTGGCTACTCAATCATGGACAGTAGCTAATTGAGAWCAAAAAAATTATTTTGGAAACAGAAGCTTAGGAGGAGGCACTCAATTTCTTCAAGCTAAAATCTCAAACTTAAAGATTATAATATGATCCAAGCAAGAAGGTAGACTGGTCCATGTACAGTCCCACTGAATTTCCTGGACATGTAGATCACATTTCAGAGGCAGAGCTTCAGCTCTGAATTTCCATGCCTACCCTCACAAGCAAGCAAGGTTTAACTGTGCCACACCAAATTTTGCCTAGCTTAAAAACATTTTTTTAAAACATTTTTTCAGATCTTCTAATGCTTTGGCATTATACAGAATTCTTACCATGCACAAACTGGAAAGGAAACRAAAGATTTAAACCATGCTTTTTGTGGAGATTTTCATAAGATATTCAATAGCCAAATTTCCCCACTGCTCTTTCCCCTTTCTCCTCTCCTTTCAATTTCTTTCTATTCCTTTAAGTTCCTTTGCTTTTCCATTCATTTACTTTCCTTTCCCATTCATTTTAGTGTGGATCAGCAGAGAGCTCGCTGAAACTGATTGTTTCCCTCTCAAGTCATAAATATTTTAAGGTATAGATAACTGGTCAGTTTACTGATTAAATCATTCTGATAGAACTATGTCCTTAGTCTCTATGTAAGGTTACTTTTAGATTTCTTCTGAGCAAAAACTACAGCAGTACAAACTGATAGCTACTTAGATATAGATTCAGTGGTCTCACTGGTGGAAGATTAGTTTATCTGTTAAACTGCCACTTTGCTACTCTAGAATTATAACCACTGTATACAGATAAGAAAATTTGCTAAAGAAAAGCCATGATCTGGTTTTAACTGATAGAAGACTTTTGTTACTTCAGGCTATCTGGAATACATGGCAAATACCTCAAAAAAAAMCTGGTACAATGTGATAACAATTTTTCTACTTGGAAATAAATTTTGGAATCTGCATTGACTGTTTTCTGTTGCTATCATCACTATGTTATTCTTGTTGTTCYCATATAGCCCACAAATCTGTGCTACTTGCAGAAATCACTTAAAAAAGTGATTCCTGCAATATTGCAGCAGAGTAACAATAATATGTCTGCAGCGCTATTGCCCCTCCAACAAACGAGAAAAACGATTGAGGAAAAAAGTAATATTAATTAGAAATAAATCTCCAGTAGCAGTTGTTTTATGTCCGAGTCATTTTCTAAGTGATTACTTTAGTCTTTCCTTACTGAAATTATTTTTTCTGTCATAGTAATACTAGTTTACAGGCTCAGAGCACTTGGAGCTGTCAGGATTCAAAAGAACGAGTAGTATCAAAGCTAGTACAACGTGATGGACTATTACTGTCTTTCATTGCTTTCTTTCAAAGAGAATRTGCTTATCACAAACCACTAGTCTCCTACATTTTACTTCACATATGATTACAGAGCAAAGATAAAACTGCAATGGAGCTTGCCAGCTGAACAATTTTCATAGAGCTGCATGTTCTGTTTTTAACATGTAATGCATCCATATTGCATACAAAAGCTGTCATTGACTGGCAGCATGCTTTACATGTGTGTTTCAGCACTATCTGTATTGTACTCTTCCTGCAAAGGCATGACAAGGATTTACCTCAGTGTGGTGAAGTTAATGCAGTTCGTCACTTTTTCAAGCATTTGACTTTCCCTTAGAAATGCCAGTAGGTCTCTAGCAGTGCTGTAAAACTGCTGCTTCTTCCCTAAGTGATGCTGGCATCTCCATAGGAATCATTGACCTACCTTAAAGTAGGCTTGTGAACTTAGTTTCAGTGAAGAGCAATGGAGGCTGGCTGCAAAGTCAGCTGCAAGTAGTCTGTAGGTGCACCCTTCTTGGATGAATACTCTGTTCAATGGGCAATTTTTGAAATTGTGTGGCATTTGGTGGCTTAATAATTATCCAATCTCATGTTCAAGGTAGTAAAAAAAATATTTTTGCGGGGGAGGGGGAAGAAACTTTCAGAAAACTGTTTTTGTCTGTTGTCCATATTATGTGTCCACAGGGTGAAATAATTGTGGCTATTGCCTTCAGAGAAGGATTAATTTYTTTCCTTGATGTGAACAGCAAACACATAAAAATATAATTCTAGGAATTAAATAAATACATATAGATAGTGAAGTAAAATATGAAGCTCAGGAAAGCCTCTTCAGAATAAAGTGAYGCATGCAGTGTCTGTTAGAATGATCATCTATTCTGGAATGCAAGCAGACTGTAATGCTAAAAGAAAGATCTAGGAAAATTTATTGATGAAAAGTTCATAATCTCTAGCTTATTTTTTTTCATTCAGACATTGTAAGACAAGGTCCACAACCAGACCATAGTTGCCTACACTAATTTATGCATGCAACTCCTTCAGTGTATCGTATGAGCATAAGGAATTCCCCACTGGTGGACTGTCRTGCCAAGTATTCTGCTACAGACAATGACAACAGGCAATGCTATGTAGGGAATGCATGCAAACCTGGTCACCCTCTGTGGCTTATTYCCATAGGACTCCCTCAGCATCCACTAACTTATCTATTTGGTCTAATACTTGCAATTTTACCTCCAACTAGTGTAGGACTTTTAACGTATCTGCTACAAAAAAATGCATGAGATCTTCAGCAGTGAAGACTGATACAAAGAATTTGTGACACCTATACCTTTTATATTTTTATCATCATATGGTTCCGCTGGCTTTGTATCTGGCTTCCTATTTTTCCTGTACTGAAAAACTTTTTACATCTTAGGCTTGTCAAATCATTTTCAGAGAAAGAGTTGGAAAATCATATCTACCTATTACAATCTTAACAATTTGGGATAGAAAGGATTCAAGGATATGTCAGAGAAGATAATATCTTCAGTATCCACAGATATGGGGAAAAAAAATCTGCAGCCTGAGCACTTACTGTAGAAACACCAGACAAGGAATTCTGTTTCCTAAGAAGCCAAGGTCCGTTAACTGGATATTTTCAACTACTCCCTTTCTGTAAATACTGTATTAATTSAGAATTGAGTCACACCAACAATGAGATAGTTTTTTTTTTTTTTTAATTTAGTTTTATTCTTGCTCTCACTACTCTAGATGTTYTTTAGAATAAGGTTTCAGTCTCTTTACAGTTGAATATTTCAGGTCAGAACTGCCAACATGTATTGGTCAAAAGTTGGTCAAATCATTTCCAGTTTCACAGCATATGTGACCTATTGGATAGAAATGAAACAGTATCTGTGATATAAGTGGGATTAAGTGCTGTTTTTGATGCATGATGTTCTCTTAGCAGCTAGAGAAATGTGATCTTAAAAGAATCCCCATAACGTGTCCAACTTGATGGAAAACAGTGAAAYTGGGTGAGTATTTAACGGTGATCTGTCAAGTGCTTTTAGCATTTTCATTACCAATTTGACCGTTACCAGACCTCTGCTATGCCCTTGTGTGTGCTGTGGAAGGCTCAGGAAGAGAGCGTGTGCAGTTCTGRCCAAAGCTAAATTAGAGAGGATCTAGAAAAAAGCAATATACCTGTTAGGAGGTTTAAAAAAATATGATCTATGAAATGAGGATAATAAACTGTTAGCCAAGGGAAGTGAAGATTGAGAACAGGCACGTGAAGAACTTTCCCATAAATAAAGCTCTGTTACTAAGAAAAAAGGTTGTGATTAATTGTGGCCTCTTACCCTGAGGGAAAGGCGAAAGGAAACAATTTATAGAAATTAAGGCTTAGATTGGATGCTATCAAAAAATTCCTAAACATATAAGTAAGGAATCATGGAACAGTGTTTAGGAATAAGAAATCTTTTTCTCTTGGGCTGCTCTAGGTATGCTCACTCTGCTCTAGGGTGTGTGTTAGAGAAGGAGTGACAGATGCAGCCAGATCTCCTCAGGATCCTTCCAGCCCTTTGGCTCTATAATTTTAAATGCTTAAAATTCATGACAGTAACAACATTACTTGCAAAAGTTATAAAACAAATTCATCAAAGTAACAGGAGATTTGCAGTACTAGAGTAGTTTATGGTAATATGAAAATGAAATGGTAAAAAAGCAGATAAATTCAATCCTTTGACTCCACCAGCTGCTATTTATTTTAAAATGCATCTGACAAATTAAAATAAACTTTCAGCGTGCCAGATTTGCAAAGATATAAAAACTGCTATAGCCCAGAATGTTACAAAAAGGACTAACTCTGTCACATTTGACATTTGTTTTCAGTTAGTTGGAGAATACTTTATGACATATTTATTGTGCTTTTTGGCATATTTAAGTGTTTCTTTTGCATTAGGAAACATTTGTTTATGTTTCTTTTCAAATGTTGTATCCAACTGCAGAAGATGGACAAAGGGCAAGATCTGACTGGATATGAGATGGAATAATCATATCAGACAGTGAAAGACTAATTCAGAGATATTAAAAAAAAGAGATATACATGTCTTGTCATACTCCTTCASTATATTTTGTAATGACATTTCTGACTCTTTTGTGAACACATCCAGACTATTCCCCTTTAAGTCATGATTCAGTGTAAAACTGAAACAAAACAAAAATTGGCATGTACATTCCCCCTTGCTGCATATGTATCTAAAACTTGTAACTTTTCATACATTTTTGCTTCTATAGAGAGGAATTTTGTAGGGTAGAAACTTTACAGTATGCCAGTTAGCCCATTTTTTAAAATCATAAGCCTCTGGAAAAGTAGAAAGTTTTGCATCATGCAAGAAAACCTCTTATTTTTATTGTTTTTGCTGCTTCATTCATAATTCTAATAATGAATAGTATTTAAGAATCCAGCTTCCCATCTTTTTGGTGCTGTGGTCTGTTCTGACCCAGGTCTTACTGTATATCACAAGTCTGAGATAGCARCCTGTAGCTGTTGGCTCTCACATGTCTCCAAGTTAACAGGGCAYGAATGAAGTCACTGGTCTCTGTTTTAGATTTGGCACTCCAGGAATTGTTTTCCTGATCTCTTTCTTTTCATGTTAGATTGCTGCTATTCAGCTCTCTTACCCCATATCTGACACCTTGAACCCCTCCCCCATCATTTACACCAGCTCCTTGGGTGGCCTCTTGACTCTTTTGGCTGTAGCATGGGATCTTAAATGACCTTCACTGAATATTATGAATATCTGAAAATATTGAAGTTTAGAAATATGTGTTCTGGGAGTCCAAAGATCATTAGTGTTGTAGGCAGGGTAAAGTCACTCCTGCCCATCATCTCCTATTACTTTTTTTTATGTGTGGTTATGGCTGGTTGCCTGCAGTGAACAGGATTCTCCCCTTTGAGAGAAGGTTCTCCTCAGTGTGCTCATATTCAGGATTAGCAGTCCCAGCTACCTACCTGCTGTGAAGAAGAACACTGCCTTTTGGAGGTGATCTTCAAAATAAGGTTAGAGAGASAGTCAGAATATGGAATATTTTTCCAGAGGGAAGCTGTGATAGTTCTCCTGCAAGGATTCAAATGCCGTTAGGAGGGGCAGCACCTTTTCCTTACCTGTTGCCTGACTTGTTCCTCACTGTATTTTTATGCCATCTTCTTGTAACATCAAATCTTCAGTCTAGTATTATGTATATTCCAGTCCCAGTATAAGCCCTTATTTTTTGTGGAGATAAGCATCAATATTTTAACTAGAAAAAGGAGGACTTTTTTTGAATAAATATATTTATCCTAGGTAGATCTGAAAATCATAGAATGGTAAGGTTGGAAGGGATCTCTCGAGATCATCTAATGCAACCCTTAGTGTAGCCCATTACAGGGATTGAACCCACAACCTTGGCATTAGCAGCACCATGCTCTAACCAACTGAGCGCTAAACCTGCCCTCTAAAATCTTTGACATCCTGAATTTCTTTCAAAACACCCAATTGCATTTTCAGACCGTTATCATAGAATGGTAAGGTTGGAAGGGACCTCTGGAGACCATCTAGTCTAACCCTCACTGTAGCCCATACAGGGATTGAACCCAMAACCTTGGCATTAGCAGCACCATGCTCTAACCAACTGAGCCAAACTACTTCATACTTTTTGGTTATTTGGAATTGCCATGGGATTAACCTTTGTATCCTGGAATAGCCACAATTCAGCTTCTGGACTCACAAGGCAAGAGCAGTTAGTAATGTATTGAGCAAGTTCTTTTCATAAAGCAGGTTCATTTACTAGTACAGGAACCTTTTCCCGAATAATAAATCCAGAACTTCCTTTAAAAACTACTTTTCCATACTTGCAATACCTATAGCATGTTTATTATTCATAAATTTGTTTTAAGAGCAAAGAGTTCGATTCACCTGATCGACTCACTTCACTTGAAGGCATGTAGGTTGTAGGCTTGTCTTCTAAGACAATTTTCTTCGATGCTGTTAGAGGAGAGAAAGAGAGAGAGAGACTCTTTCAGGAGATTGAAGTCCTATTTTAGGATCATCTGAGCCTGCATTACTAAAACTAGATAAAGGATTCCTATGTGCTGTTGTTTCTTCTCAGGACCTTCCCTATTTTATCAGCAGAGGATAAGCCAGGGTGCCAGCATCTGCACAGCTGCAAAATGATTGGAAATATGGCAGGCTTAAAATATTGGCAATGCTTTTCCTGCACTGTGTGTTTGGGGCCATTTCTATACCTGCTCTTCTGCCATATATAGGCACAGGATCAGCTTATGAAAACTGACCAGATACAGAAAAATATCCATTATGCACTGCATAACCCTCACCCTCTTAAAAACAAAATGCCAGCTCGTCTCCTCCTCGCACTGAAGGACATGTTCATGCAGCTCATGGACCATTTTGTACTCTCATGTGCACTATGCTCTGGAAACACTCGGCCTTCCTCACCCGTCTAATGGTAGGGCATRTGAGGAGAGGATTAAGAGCGTTTTGTAAGAGATTCAATCTTGTATATTCCTGGATTATTCTTTGTTTAATCATAGCCTTCTACAAGCAGAAATAACTGCACAGTCAGTGACTGCCTTGCAGGATAATATATTGCACTCATAAAATTGTAATAATGGTTCTGCTTACCTTGCTTTTTACTAATCTAAAACAAATATGAAACTACTACAGCTTCAGTACAAGTTTCCTAACCAGAAGTTTTAAAATGACACATAATATATAAAGACTGTCTTTATTACATAAGCTACAGAAAAGGARCTTATCATCATTTTCTGTGAGCTAAGATAAATGTTTATAATCACCCATGCTGGATATAACTYGCTATGCCTATTTCATCTTGCTCATCCTCTCTGGCATATCAGAGTGAGAGTTAGAGAGAYCTAACTTCTTCAGGTACAACATTGTTCTGAATACACAATATTCTAGTTAATATACATCTGATTTGTACATCTCAGTTTATTACCTAAATTTAGTTCTTCTAATTTAGGACTTGACATAATTTTCTCCCTCTTACTTATCAAAGCATATTGAAAAAAATGATAGTGTGCTATGAGATTAATTCAGAAGAGTGTTGGGCCAACCCTGCAGGGCTCTCACCAAGGAGAAAGGAACTGAAGACTTACAAACTTTGCAGGGTCACGTTTTTACTGAACACACCTATGCTGTGATATGTTGGTAATAATTTAAGGGAAAGAGTCTGTCATGAGTGTGGAGGAGAATGTGTTCAGGCCAATTTAGGCACAATTACTATAGCCAGGAGAATTTTTAAAGACGTCAGTGAAAGGAGAGCTTTGAAGTCACTTTGGATTTATTTTCCATGAAGAGTCTACAGAATTTGACAGCCAAGTCCAAGCACACATATTAGACTAATTTAAATATAAATAGCTAATGTCAAAGGCATGCCCACATGTCCTTGCTGCCTTTCTGTCTTGTAGATCTCTAGAAATTTTCTTGGGCCAGAGTGGGAGATGTGTGACAGGTCTCAGTAAAATATAGGAAAATTTGACCACTCTCCAGGAAAAAGAGGAATTGTGGTTAGGTACCGTTGATACTTGAATGATTTTAGCATCTAACTTCACTGCAAGGAAAGCAACTACCAATGTAAAGGAACACAAAGCTCAAGATTTCACCCACATGCGCTAGTCTTGGTGAAAAGTAGTGTTAAATATGAGTGAGAGCTTTATACGTGCAAGCAAAATGGGTTCTAGGGGAATACTTAGGCACTATTTTTAGGGAAAATACTGGCTTTTTTTTTTTTTTTTTTTTTTTCCAGTTGACAGGTCTGCCTCTTGTGATATTAATAATGCTTCAAGTGTGTTGATATAAATCAAGATATAGCCAGAAGCAAGCCATAGACATGATAGGAAAATACTGGCTTTTTTTTTTTTTTTTTTTTTTTTTTTGTAATTCAAACCCCAGATTTAGCGGAGGTATTGGTGTGTCAGGAATAGGATAGGAAAGGTTATTGCTATTAATCTTATGCAAGAGGTGAGCAAGGCAATGAGCCATACTTGTATCATAGCTTTCTTTCATATCTATATGTGTATATATATACATTTATGTATATATACATACTCACACATCCATACATTTTTTCAGTGAGAAGGGAGAGTACCTAACCCAAACTTCAAATATAKATTTGTCCAAATGACAAATAGGGAAAAGGTTTTAATATATTCTGATCCTTACCAAACAAGTTTTCTGCTCYCAGCTGACATTTACTCTTATATTTATTGTCCTTGTCCTTGATATTAAAACACACAAGTTGTTATTTCCTGCTTTAGTTGTATCAGTTAGTGTTCCAGTCTTTCCAAACATTATTCTTTGTTACCTATGATTGAAGACACTTTTCCCTTYATATGCAGGCCAATATGCAGTCCATTTCCGAAGTAGATAGCAGCATTTTATTGCTTAGCATYAAATGGTAACTTGGAAACCTGGAAAAGAAATTTTACACCTGTCAATTCATCTCTTCTTGAAGAGCTCAGCCAAATTAGCAATTTTGCAGATATGCATTCTGCATGATGCTTTATCTGGAAGAATGTACACAGGAACCAAGATGGAATTAATGTCTGATATTTCTYACTTCTGCTCCAGAAATTCTTTGATGCAAAATACACTTAAGCCAGCYTCAAAAATCAGAAGTAAGTTTTCACTTTTCATTTCCTTTACATTCAGCTGATTTGTTAAAACAGTCCAAACCATTGCAAAAGTTATTAAAATAAACAAACAAACAAACAAACAAAAAAGAAGTCAGTTATTGGAAAAGTAAATCCATTATAGGTATAATCTGTTAGTAAAATTTTTAAAAGAGGAGTCTTAAACAAAACTATTGGTTTGATTTACTGAAGGTGGTCTTCCACCTTCCACCTTTATAACAGGAAGTTGTKTTTTTAAGCAGCGCCTGGTAATACTTTTATATCCTTGCAAAACTAGCTGCATTTCCATACTATTTCTAGTATCTGAGAATATCCCTCAGACCTTCAATTTTTACCTCCCCAGGGTGGAGTTCCTCTGTTTCCCCCTCATAGACAGATCCAGTGTAGGGATCAGGTCTGAGATGGATATGGGSCCTGGATCATTCTCAGTCCTCACTTGGTTCAGCAGCTGTTGAATCTCCTTCAGGCATCTGTGACGTATTTGTTGACAAAACTTTATTTTTGTCTCCTGCTTAATTCAACTCTGCAACAAAACCTTTCAAAGACCAAACAAATACCTACTCCACCCTGTTACAATCAAAACAGCCCACACTCTTGTCWGTCTGTCTTACTATGAAAATCTTCTAACAGGATAGCAGGCCAAGTTTCTGCACAGCCACAGAGGATCTGATGTRCAAGCTTTGTTCCCTAGAGCCCTTCAGTGTCAATCTTTTGCCAAGTGTCATCAATTTTCCTACTCTTCCTCCCTTAAAAGGCACAGAAGTTTCTCTTTTATAATATTTGTTTTGGCCAATGCTATCCCTTCTTTTACCATATGCTACTGTAAAATCCCATGTGTATTGCCTACAATGCAATGGAAAGAAGACTAGCTGACTCTGGTCTTTTCTGGGTGAGGTGCAGTTCATACAATCTTACAACCTAAATACCAGGTGTCCATGTCCAGTTAGTCTTCTAGCCTCCTTTTGCCATTAAAAGAAAGAGTTAGGCTCTTTGCAACATGTGCTYGAAGCACAGAAGTGCTTCCTAAGTTTAAAGCTTTGAAGTTCTTTTAAACCTTYATCATCTGTAGGATAAAATTTAGTCTTTAGGCTAATTCCCACCAGTGTATTCCTATTCAGCCCATTGATAGGAATGTCAGTTAGTGTGAGTCAGGGTCAATTATAACATGCTCACTAGAACTGGACTTAAACAGGCAACCAAGTACCAACCAAGTAATGAACATTATGGTTGTCATCAGTTTGGACAACTTAGACCTGATAGTTTCAAGGAAAGGAGTTGCTATCTATTACAGTCTCCCAGACTGTAATAAATTTCAAGAGATAAAAAAAGGCATGTTAGCTGCATAAAACTCCATCAACCTTAATATTTTATTTGACATAGTTTCTTTTGATCATCTTTTTGATGGAAAATAGATTAGAGTTTAAATAATTTTGAACATAACATTTGAGGCTTCATGCACCTCCAGGGTTTTTTTTTATCTAATTGTATTTCTAGATAGCAAACACACCTCATTGCCCTTTCAGTTTCCATTTTCCACATCTTACTTTCTACACATCTTTGATTTGTTTCAGGCAAGTAAGTGCCATGGAAGTGTTGCTGCAAATATCAGAGGCAGCAACTCTATGCAGTCCCGCAGTTACTGAAGGATATACAAGTAACATTTTAGAGAAGTGTGTATCATCAAAAACAATATATCTGCTTAAATGTGTAGCCAGGGCTGCTGATTCTTCATCTTTAAGATGATTCTATTTCACCTCAGAAGAACTTTTTTTTCCTTRTTGGACTTAGATTACAACATTTCTGAATTGTTTTAGTTGTTGCTGTGATGCCTGCAGACCATCCAATGAATCARTCCCTAAATGTGAGCTGATGTTTTCTTGGGGCTAGATTGTTTGGTTTGACCTCTTCACAGTACTGGAGGCAAACAACTTCTCCCAGCCACCTGCCTGCAGTATAAGAAAAAACTACCCCAGCTGCTGCCTGGGCCTGTCCAGACAGGCTGCTGAAGGGTGTAAGTGCATGTTGCCCATACTCCAGGTCGGTGGGAAGTGAGACAGCTGCAGACCTCGCATGTCTGTGTTGGCCCAGWACTAAGCCCGGCGGATAAGCTGGCTTTGCTGGGAGGCTGAGCTTGTTATCGAGGCTCAGTGCGGTGCTTGCTGAGCTTTTGAACTGGAGCTGGCTTATATCCTTCCAGCTGAGCGCAGGGAAAAGCACATGCTCATGTTTTTGTAGCCACTATCCTTGCTCGATAAGCCTGTAGCTAGAGAGAGAGAAGGGAATGCCCCCATTTTGGGAAGGTATGGATATCTAATACACTCTGCTTTCTAAAACCAAACTRCTAGACAAACTAAATGATAGCTGTGTGTAATACACCTTTAATTTTCTTAYGCACATTGATGCTAGAAAATCCACAGTGAGGAAAGGACAGGGTAAAATGCCAGCTSTATATGACAGAAGTGACACCATGAACTGTTTGTTTAATGCATGCAAATATGCTTACTGTATAAGTCAAATCACTGCTAATAGTCCTTTAGCTAGCACAGTAAAAGAATTCCTGCAACCAAAGAGGATATAGCATTTCTTAAGTCCACAGTAGAACTTCACTGATATCAGTAGCAATAACATTTATGCTTCAAGGGCAGTATACAAAGCCCTAAGTTTAGCATTTACAACATAGCTTCACTTCAACTTGAAACATTAAGGTGACTGCTCCCATTTCARTAATAAAATTTTCCAATAAATCCAGACTTCAACTGATATAAAAATATCTTCCATGTGGACTTCAGTTCCTAAAATTAATAGTAACATTACAATAATTAAGAATCCCTTGTTTTGTCCCTAGTTTTGGTAGTAATGTTGAATATTTCAGCGTGTCAAAATAAGCATTCATATCTGACMCTTAAAAAGGTTGGCAAAAAGCATTGCTGTTCATAAATAGCCTGTTCTTTCCAGTGCAGCTTTGAAGGAGTAGAAAAACAGGGCTATCTGAGTATAAAATGTACACAGACAGCTCCAGGAATAATGYGTCAGCCGCCATAAACAAACAAAGCACTTTGCACACTGTTTCCATGTTGCTTATTTAGCATGGGCCAAGTAAAGGATGATTACAATATCCAGTATTTAGATGCACAAAGTGTAGGACTTCAGCTAGCTTGCTTCTTAATGAAAAGTTGGAGAAAGAGAAACTGATCTTGAAGGAAGAATGCATAAATATCCCTTTGAGTATGATGATGTTATGATGTGTATGTTCCTTCCTTCAAGTAGGTCTGAGTGTTGGATTTTTACTGCGTGGTCTCTCCATCCAGGTGGTTAGATGGATGAGATGCCATCAAACCCTTTCAAGATGTTCACAACTGAAAATGACTGGGAGATGTTAAAATACAAAGGAAATAATACAGTGTTAGAAAAAGGAGCTAGGTGCATTAAGTTAGGGGTGGAGACTAGGTAAATGCAAAAAAAAAGGTGGTAGTCCATGATGCAATCAGGTTAAATCTCCATCATTAAAGGTTTCTCTTCTGTATAGCTATCTTTAGCCAAACTCCATTGTCTTAAAAACATATATATATATATATATATATATATATACACACACACATATATGTATATATATATATATATGTAAAAATGCCTATGAGTGATGGGAGTATGCAGTATGTGCTAGTGCCTTACAGGGCTGACTCAGATGTACGTGCCTGGCTTCATAGGCCTTTCAGTCACATGAAACACGCAGCAACACAGCCGCTCTGTACACGGATCAGTCAGGTCTCTCCTAATAATAGAGCACTCTCCTGAGTAGCTGAAGTATCACTGRTACTCCCCAGGTCCCACAGATCATGGCTATGTAAATCTAAAGTGAACTGAGCAAGGGCTGGAGTAGGTCAAATTTTTGGTCTCTGGAGCATAGGAAGGTGCAGCCTGTCCCCTTGGGCAGAACACCATTTAGGGCTTTTCTTCTCCTATGTGGAGCTAAGTGATGGCTAAGAAAAAAAGTGTTAAAACTAACATACTTCTCACCTGAGCTTACTGTCCTATTTTGTTTTGGCCTTCTGTCTCCAAAATAGGAATGCTCCAGTATTTAGCCTGAAAAAAGCGCATTGGCTCACCTATGAATGCAGTCTGGCTTTCCCTTTCAGCCGGAGGCTTGTGGGACTGGCTGACTTGGCTGCAGTGAGATCTGGACCCGTCAGAGCTACTGCACGCATAAATCTATTATCCAACATCATTTGATATGGCCTATAGCCATATTATTTGTTCCCATAATATTGTTCAACAGAGTTAATATGTTGGTGTGAAGKCACTCCCCCCCAGGTCCTTATTTTTAGAAGAGCCAACCTGTTAGCATCCCTTGTTATTACTGCCTCCACTTTCCCACTGTAAGTTCCCCTTTTAGTTTGGTTTATTCCACACTTTCACCAGTTGTGTTGAAATTTCCTATACTCTGTGTGGAGCTCTCCAGTGTCTTCTTTTGCGATGCATGAAATAGTACCCTATCACATGGTGAGGGATATATCTGGTACACCTTGTCAGCCTGGAAGGGAGAGGATGCATCTTTTGATGTTAGCTAAGCAGTGTGTCACTCAGGTTCCCTTTRAGCATAATTCTGCCACTGCCATCACTGAAAACCCCCATGGTTTTTCCCATGCTCTGTGGCCTATCAAATCTAATGCATCTGCTCAGCAGATTGCCATAATTATCTAACTAGTGTTGTCTGGCATGTCAGATTACATAGAAAAGAAGGAGGAAAAGGATCACTATGTTTGTATGTGAGATGTAGCTTGGCTACAGGGCAAAACAAGGCAAGAGCCAGTCTTGTGGCAGTCTTACACGCAGTGCCTGAGATTAGACAAGCTTGTCTGTAGCTACCTCAGGCTGATTTCTGAAGTTTCAGCCAAAGCACTTCTGCTCCTTCCCAGAATGAGACTATGTGAGATGCTATTTGCTCATTAAAAACCAAAAACCCCTTCTTTCCTTAACTGTAGTGTCTTTCKTACGTCAGAACAGGGCTCCCAAATTTGGCAGGAGATGGCCTCTGTGCCAAAGAGTTGAGTTTATAGTAAAAACACATGTTTTCCAACCATTCTAAGCAAACATCTCTTGGTTCCAACAATCCAGTATTTCATGTGTCATTGTAATGATGTGTTTTAGATCTTTCATAAATTTTAAAAGTATATTRTATGCACGTACACTTTATATCTTCACAGTTAGATTTGACTTAACAAACAGAGCTATTCTAGACCGTTATTTGAATTTATTTTCTGTTATCATCAGCTGATGCTCTTCTACCAACTAGTTGTCCAGGCACCAAACATTTCTGGGAGGCACTCCAATTTTATTACTGAAAAGAGTGTGTAGCAACTGGTTAAATTGCCAAAAGTTTTAAAATATGAAATAGAATCATTTTTACATTAAATTGCCTACTCCTTTTTCACTTTAAAATCTTTGATTCTTGATTAGGTCAGGTCAACCTGAACTAAATTTTGCTTGAGGCCTTTTAGCACCTATAAACAGAGAATTTTTAAAGATAACATGTTTTAAAGGTGGAATTCAAAGTTGCAAACACAATGGTACCAAAACTGTGCAAAAATATAGTATATGTCTTCAAAAACAGGACTCTCTGAGCACTTCTTACAGAATAGTCTAACACTTCTTGAAATCTGCTAGCATTTCTTGCTTTGTTAAGATATCCTAGACTGCATCAGGGTGATATCACAACCACACTAAGACTCTGCTGCTTGCCTTTCCTATCATCACAACAGCAGTGTTTGGGCTAAAATGGCTTGGAGGGAGGAAAGCAGCCTAGTAAACAAAATTAMACTGTTCAGCCCTGTTTCCCAAGACATGGCACAAGACTAGGGACGGACAGTCACACAGCAGTGGGCGATCAGTCCAGTGGTATGCTCGGTCTACTGGTGACTCTTCCCCCACCCCTTTTCAGGGGTAAGAGTCTGTGCCTCCAGAGGACAGTGCCAGTTACAAGCACAACTCCAGAACAGCACACGTCCTGTGCTTCAAGCCAAATGATCATCAGCACGCCTTCTCCGTACTGCGGCACATCTAATTAAAACAGTAATGCTGATTCTGCAGTGTCCTACTACTTCCCCCCTTGTGCTAAGTGAGTAAATCYCATTTTATGGTCAGTTGTGGCTCCTCAAGTCTCAGCTAAAGCTCCTACCTGACTACCTGACTGTTGGACCTTTCTCCATAACCCAAGTTTCAAGGCTCTGATTGCTTTTACCTCACGGTTCACTATAGCTTCTCAAGGACTCAGTGTTGTCCAGTTTTGTTTACAATGAACCCAGCTGCTTCTGCTCATTGTGCTGGAGTCTATGCCTGGTAACCCACCATCACAGTAAGATCCTTTCCCAAGCTGTTCCTGAGCTGGAGGACAAACTGTTGTGGCCTGTTTTTGAACAGATGGCTGATCTGCTAGTTTGGTACTAAGGGAAGAGCAGTGAACCTTGAGTCTCAAGTGTAAACATGAGGCCAAAGGGATATGGAGTGAGAGAAAGCTAGAGGAGACTAGCAGGCAGAACACCAAGAAAAAGGGACAACACTGATAATGAAGAAGCAGGTGCATTGGA
This sequence comes from Rhea americana, assembly GCF_003343005.1. Classification (NCBI taxonomy): domain Eukaryota; kingdom Metazoa; phylum Chordata; class Aves; order Rheiformes; family Rheidae; genus Rhea; species Rhea americana. The sequence goes on along the minus strand of NW_028186823.1, from coordinate 2,528,223 downwards.
AAGCTGGGGCACCCAGGTCACCAGGATTTTGGAGCTGTTGAGAAGGGCCAGATTTTATGATCCTTCCTCACTACTTCTGTTCCATTGCTTGCATTTTGGCCTGCCACTCCATACTTCATCTCTTCTCTGAAACAGTAAGAAGAGAAATGCAGTTTTGAAAAAAAAGTACTTAAAAAAAAAAAAAAAAAAAAAAGTTCTAACTTGCTCGTTCCCAGGATCTGGACTGTAATTAAATCATATTATAGAATTATAATATGAGGCACATAAAAAAATGAAAACGATTGGGTGTACTGGTATAAACATGGAAGTAAAAGGCTCCGTGAGCAAGACAGCTACCTAATTTGCTTTCCAATGGGTTTGTCTCATGACAAATGATTTTTTTAAACTCAATTATAGAAGACTGCATTGGAAGGTCACCCTTAATAGATATCAGGGAGACATTATAAATGTGCTATTTCAGGAATAGCTTTGATCAGAGCTTGCTTCTTATTAATTATCAGAGAAATAAGATGGAACAGAAAAAAGCCAAACCAAACCAAAACAATACTTTACTGGAGGGGATTCTTTGGTGTCTAATTTGAATTCATCTTACATTGAATTTTGCTCCTTGATAAGAACATTATTAAGGATCTTTCTTCTCTAGTCACATGTGAAGAATTTGGTGTCAAAGATGTCTGATTAGTTTCAAAGGCCTTGGAGAAACTCAGTCAAATTTACAAGGAAAATATTGGGACCAACAGTCAGGCAGACATAAACGCAGACAGAGTCACAGTGCAAGCCTCCCTTGCCTTCATAAGGAAATAGAAAGGATGCATACCAAAATTCCAGCACAATCATTCCACTTTTACACATATTTTGTTCCCTTATCATTCATCTGTATTTTATTTATGCAGAGGATAAAGTGTTCGGGGCAGAGATGTTATYGAAATAGAGAGAGAAAATGTGCTGACTGATGCCTCTGCCATTATTGAAGACCCTGAGTTGTGTAATCCATGGCTAGCTGGGCATTGCATTCCTGGCTTAATATTAAGCTTGTAATATAGCTGCCGCTAACCCAGGGGCTGATCTTGCACTTTTTAGTAAGACAAAATTCCCATTAGTCAGGAAATATTTAGTTCAAATAAGCAATACAGGATTGTAGCATTTATCTATTATTAATGATTTTTCTCAAGATAAAGTAATTGTGAAATAAACAAGTTCTGTTCTTGCAAAGAAAAGAATAGTCCCAAATGTTTTCAGGAAGGCCAGATTTTAGTTTGTAATTGACATTTTGCAGAAGGTAATTGGAAGACAATAGAGGAAAAATACTTGTTAATTTGGGGGGGAGTAAATCTGTGTGTTTTATTTACTTTCAACAGGAACATCTATACTAAAATTCAGGCAAAATTCTTCCCCCACCCCTTGCAAAGACTAGAACCATAACTATTTTTTTAAAAAATGTCACCATATCATTTTGCCTTTCGTATATACTTATATACTATGTAATGTTGTAAACTCACACAATCCATTACATCAACACATACATAATACAAAAACACCTACACAGAGGTGAGTAAAGCTCTGAGTATTCACACAGCATTAGAATGTGCAAGCTGTGCACCTTGAGACAGTAGATGACATTTAACTTGGATAATTAGTGGTTTCCACCTTTATTATATTCATTTACAGAGTTGTGCACATCAGTGTTCTACTGCACCAGGTTAAATCTATTCATTTAAAACTTTCTTTTTTTTGGCTAGATAAATTTTGGACTCATTACATTCAAGGGAGCTGCCCTTTTGCTTATTTATTTTTGTAGCTTTACAGAGGCTTAGTTTACTTGTGTGCAGTTTGCTCTCAAGTATCACATTTGGGATGCAAAGGGACCTTAAAGTGGACATAAATTGCATTTGGCTGACTACAATATTCAGTCTATTTACTTTGATCATTTGACTACTTCCTGAAATCCTGCTGGGACATGTGGGTCAATTATGAAATTGCCTGTAAGACCTGTGTGGTGAAACTCCTTTAGAGTCAGTGGAGAAGGACTAGCTCCAAAATGAGTTCTCCATTGGCTGCAAAGATGCTTTGGGAGACCAGTCTCACTACTCTGGAGTTTGTCTTTGTGAGTGTTTCCCAGGAACTCCTTCATAACCCCCATAAAACAAAGCTAAGCACCCATACCTGTTCTATACTCCTTCTTACCTTGTCTTGACTTCTGTGAGCTTGGGGTCAGATTTAATAGCCATCTCACAGAGAGAGCACACAGGAAGCTTGCTTTAAAGTAATGCTTGCATATAGTACTGTATGTGCCTTCTGTGAAGTTTCTTCCTCATGATTATTGCCAATACCCTTAGGGTTAGGAGTACCATGGAAAATTGTTGCCTGTACTTGCCTGCATAGAAATACATTCACACCAAACCTTACAAATAACAATCAGCCATTACTTTAATGTTTACCTAGACTCCAAAAGGGATGACCCCTTAGTCCAAAATGAACCAAGAGACTGTATATTTTGAAGCAAAGAGGAAATGCATTAAATATTTCCTGAACAGAGCTGAGTTTGCCCACAGACTATAATTACCAGCAAATTCATGTTAGCAAAACAGGTTACTGTGCCACTAGATTGGTTATTTAGATCCATGCTTCTTATTTACTCAGTTCCCTTCCATTCCCATGACATAACACAGTAACTGGTCTCTGTCAATAGCTGGCTCATTTTTTATGGGCACAATATAATTGCTCAGGATGATTATCAGGAGTGAGGGCCTTGTATCAAAATGCTGAAATACCTGGCTAGAAATATAGGCTAGAAAAACAGAATCCTACCACTTGAAACTTCATAGAAGTGTTGCTTGGAAGGGATCTCTAGAGGTCATGCAGTCTAGCATCCTCCTCAGAGTGGACCCATTGCCAATACTAGACCAGGCCAGCTAAACCTTTTTTAATCAAGGTTTGAAAATATCCAAGGACAGAGATACCACAGTTGAGTACTATCATGGTCCTAACACTGCTCTGCTTTTTCCATAGCCCAAACAAAAAAAAAATCTTTTATTGGTTCCTATATGCTTCATAACACTTGTCCACCTCCAGCAAGCCGTAGGTGGACTAAGCTGACTAACGTGAGTGAAAATACTGGAAGATCATACAAAATGCCATACTTGAAAAGCAACAGGAGATGATCAACAAGGGTTAAGAACTACATAACTATATCCCCTTTCTGTTTCTGCTCTACCTTCCACTATGATTCTGGCTTACATTGGTACGTAGCATGATGTCTGCAGGTGTTCCCCCTGAGCCTGTTGGAGATAATGAAAGCATTCACTCATCTTTGGATGTAGCTTTGTTTTGCTTCTGAAGTTAAAATGTCGAATATCATTGCTGGTCTGAGACCAAGAGACCAATTGCTTGTTAAAGCAGTAAAAATAATAGCTCAACTCCTTAAACCCTATCTTTTATTCACCTTTCACTAGGTTGGAAAAATCCACAAGAATGCTGCCCGCAAAAGAGAATACCATGTACTGTTCATGGTGATCACTACAGTTATCTGTTACCTCATATGCTGGATTCCCTATGGAGTTATAGCATTGCTTGCAACATTTGGTAAGCCAGGTGTGGTGACTCCAGTTGCAAGCACCATACCTTCCATCCTAGCAAAAAGCAGCACTGTTTGCAATCCCATTATCTACATACTTATGAATAAGCAGGTAAGACTTACTATTTTTTAAATGTATTATTTTCCTCACTATTTGTTGTGTTTTCTTGATCTAACCACTGTGACTGCCTATCCTGTCTTTGAGAGAAGGGCATTGAGGGTCTGCCCAAATGATATCACTAGAGTCTCAAGACAGAAGTGTTTGTAGTCAACATAATACATGGCTAGATAGGAAGAACAGATACAAGTTTACTAACTGAAATTGTGTTCTCTTAAAGAAAGACACACTGGATGTTAATTTGTAAGCTGCAGAGTTGCCGAAGGTATTGACATCTATTTGCAAGACGAGTACTCAAACGTTTTTGTCTGGAGGGAGGGGAAAAAAGGGGACAAGAAGAGAAAAATATTTTGTGACCTTGAAAACAATGTAACAGACAAGACTAGTTGCAATTACTTATTACTTTCTTGACAGAGTCCCCTGAAAGCAAATATTCATAACAATTATGTCTTTTAGGGACTCCTACATCCTTTCTGCTAAATTTCTAGTTCAGCTACATGCCAAAATAGGAAAATGGAGTTTGGCTCACGAGGGTCAAGGCCAATTCTAAAGCTTTTAAAATGCCTACATCCAGTTCAGGTGTCTAATTCCCATAAATGGCATTTTCAGCACAGAAAAGTGAACTTCTTAATATTTCTGTGCTGACAGCTCTGACTCTAAAGTTTGGTAAATGGTAGATCTGGAAGTTTTAAAGAGTAAGGGTATTTGGAAATGCAGTATATTTTATGAAAGCACCTTTTTCTTTGATTATATTAAATGTTAGGACAATCTTAATTTTCTGTCATCATTTTATGTACAGCATACTGTTATAAAGCAAATAAAACTCCTTTATCATTTCTTGTCCAGTGTATACTGGAGCCTACCATTAGTATTTGTAAACAGCAGCATTATATGATTATGGAACTTAGCCAAGGGATGTCACCAAATATATTCTAACTTTGCCGTGCTCTGAGATCATGCTTGGTCCAGCTCATCTGATCCAAAGTTCTTAAACAAGGAATGAATCTACTCCAGGAGTCTCAGGGAAAGATCCCAGGCAAGCCATGAAACTTCCCTGGAAGAAAAGAATACTGTTGCTTTCACACCAAGGCCAGGATCTCATTTCCAAAATCTGTTCTGAGCTAAAACTATTGAAAAAGCTAGCTCCAACTGAAAAGTGCTAATACTGAAGGAAAAGAGTAACTTCTCTTACGTTTTACAATTCTTATGAAACTCCTCAACAGCAGCCTATGCCTTAGCTCTTTATCCTCCAAGAATTTTGATTGATTATGTCTTTAACTTCCACGAGATCATCTGACCATGCTGTCATCACTGGAGCAGGCTATAACAGAGAAGATAAGTACATTTTGACATTGTCTTCACACATGCAACACAACCCAAATAGCAAGACTCTGGAAGCCTAAGGAGAGAGATGGATCTTAAAATACACAAACTCAGTATGGTCTTGGCTGTCTTCAGACATCTCAAGAACAGAATCGCAGGCACAATTATTGGTGGTAACAACCTGGCATCCACAAATACACACACAACTAAGGCTCTTTCCATATTTTCAAAGTTCTCCAAGCAGTTGTTGATAACTGTGTCTTTTGTAGTGTCAAAGGCTTGTAAACAGTCATGCTGCTGTGGGTATGCTGAGGCAAACAGCAAAGGTTCACTGTTGGTTCACTTGATTATCAAGAATAAAACGGGAGTGCCTGCATGTCACAGGAATGCAGCAAACTGTCTGAAAATCACTCTTTCCTTGCAATATCTAGCTTTTTCAGCTATGAAAGAAATTCTTTTGAATGCTTAACTTGTTTCTCAATATGGAGGTGACTTTTGATCCATTTTGTCATCTTTTATAAGAGAAGAACAATGTGAAATGATCTTGCTGTAAGAGGAAAATTCTGTGAGGACAGTTTTGAGAKAAGACAGACAGTTTCTTAGCAGCAAGAACTGAAAAGATTGTGCAAAAACTCAGGAGCACTGTGGCAGRGAACTGGAAAGAGTTTCTTAAATATCCTTGCTTAGTCTGCAGTGATGTGTAAGATCAATGTATTAGATTTCCCTTTTTGAACAGTGAGAGCTTGCTCCACTCGTTTTTCACTGCCTACCTTTCCACACTTGTCATCATTTATCAAAAAGTGCAAAGGGGCAAAGCTGAGTCAGTCTTTGACAGATCATTAATTGCCATCTGGTAGTCACTGTAGGGCTTGGGATTTTTCATCATTAGTTTCCCTATTGTAGAAATCAGAAAAAAATCACCCCTGAAATGGAGCTTTGTCAGATTTGGAGTAAATACTTTTAATTGTTTTAAAACCAAAATAATAGTTAATGACTCACATTAATCTGCAGCTGTCATCTGCTTTACAACTGTACTAGCAGTAAAATAATTATTTTTATTTGAAGCTGAGGAATGAACCTCGCTCAAGAAAGAGTGAAGCGTCCATCTGTTCGCTGTCCTTTCCAAACAGGAACAATAGTAACACTCTCATCGGATGCATCATGAGTGCTCACAACACCTCAATGCCTTTGCACTTGTTCTCATTCCTTTTTGTAAATTTAATGCCTCAGGAAAATGTGTCTTCTACCCAATGCTCAGCTTTTCTGGGCTTCGTGTTCGGTTTAAAATTGTTGTGGGATGCTGGTGCCTCCCAACATAAAATGTTTCTGGCCTACATTTTTCACAGTCCTGTCTTTTGGGATGCAGTTTTTCACAGGAGGGTATTTACTTGTGCATTTTGTGAATGGATACACTGAGAATATATGGCTTATCCTTTAAATCTCTGTGCATAAGCTAACCTTTCTGCTTCAGAACATGCCCTGAAGATTGCAAAACAGCATTAGTTGACCGCAGCGGTGGCGGTGGCTTCAATCGATCATAAATCACTCTGGAATATCGTGGAATTGCCCGCCTCYGAGTCAGCCTTAGGAGTCACACTTCAGAGCACACCTTTACATTAACGCCCATGCAGGCACTGAGTCACTTTCACGGTCCAGGAGCCCCAGTGAGAAAGTTTAGTCTTTGCTGTTACCTCCTGCACTGATCTGAGATGATAAACTCTTGGTGAGAGTGGTGGATTTCTTCCCAGTCAAAGGGACTCTCTCGTGCGGGACAGCATGAGGCACTCTTCTGTCATTCTTGCCGACAGGAGGGAGGGGAATACACCATTTCAGCAGAATATTGTTGCTGATAATCCCAAGGCAGGCAGACATCCAGCTTCACTGACACAAGCTGCTTCAGGCTGAAGCGATGTTTTGGCAGGGAAGCAAGGGAAACAGCGGAGAAGGAGACTGTATCTTCCCCACCAGACAGATTTACCTGGTTTCTCGCTAGGCCTGGTTCTTTCGCCTCTCGGCAGCGCTGCTGTGCGTGTCTGGCGCGGTGCTCCCCGTGCAGCAGTGCCCAGCAGACTGCCGTGCTAGCTGTGCTGGCACTGCCTACCGGCTGCTGGAGCAGTCTGGGCAGGGCCGGCACGCTTAGGCTGTCAGTGCCTCACTCGTTTGTAGTCATAGCGTTATATACATTTTGTGTTTCATCTGCTTTTACCTCTCACATTATCTTTTTATTTCTATCATAACTCCCTGTCAGGTTCACATTTGCTTTCTTCATATTTCCACCTGTGCAGCCACCCCAAACAGACTTTTAATGGCAGCTTCTATTACTTGCACTTCACTGTGACAAGGCTAACAGAAACCTGTTCTGGCACGCGTTACGTTCAAGCAAGCATTAAGCGTTCACCAAACAGTTATAAGAGTCACCATTGCCATGGGATCCCTGTTACAGGGGTCATCACCAGGAGCAYTTCAATTTTACATAGTCCCTAGAAYARYRGGGAACTCAAACACTGAAGAAYTTTCTGGCTGGTATAACTGTATTTGAAGATGTAMTGTCCTGAGAACCAGAGATCATTAGCCAGACAATATAATGGCATGCCAGCTTTTTGAGGTTAACCTGATCTTAGATATCTGAAGTCTGTTKTTTTTCTGGATAAAGCAGTGAAGTTGAGATATGAATAATGAGCACTTGAGTGGGTATGGGTTATTGAGATCGAGTGAATCTGTACTCTCTATTTCACGTAATTTCAAGTTAGGATTCAGAGAAACAGGAATTTGCCACGTTGCTGCTGGCAGAAAAACTTAAGCCAAATTAAWCCCATATCATTTAAAGATCTACAGAACCAATCACTTGGGAGCCACTGATCAGAGACCTCTGCTGATGTAGAGTAGCCTTACTCCACTGCTCCTAATGGGCCTCAGGCTAATTACATGAGTTCGGGAGTTATTTCCACACATTTAGTCACTCAGGTTGTTAACCCTAGGCTCCCTGGACTACCGAAACTCAGGTTAGCATATCTAGTACTGTTTTGCAATTGGAACAAAATAGTGATTAGCAATGTGTTRTTTCTGGTGTCAGAAAGTGTCTCTGAGCAAAAGTAAGGAGGGAGGGTGTGAGGGAAGGGATGCATTAGATGTGAATAGAAGTCCTTGATTAGCAGTTTGATTTCCTCTCTGTCTGTCTTGTTGTATTAAAATCACTGCAGTTATAAAAATAGAAGCTGATCCTGTCATTTTGCCCAAGGATTTGGAGAACGAAGTGATGCTTAAAAGAACACRTACACTCATTTGAAAATAATGAATACTATGACCTTTACAACTTACCAGGTAATTGGGGGCTGAGTGAGGGGAAAGGTGCACAGAAAGAATGAACAAACTAAGCCAGTTGCAAAAATTTCCATTATTTCTGGTGGATAGTGAGATGAGTGATAATGTATTAAAGAGTTTTCCTCAAAGAGAGCAGGATCCTGCACACTCAGTTGTGCTTCTCATGAGCGAGCATGTGCCCGGGACTGCAGCCCTGTTGCTGCAATGGGACGTGCAGACACATACAGAATTGGCCTCACATCTATCTTCATTGTTCATGCACACAAGGCAAAGTGTTTAGGCTGCAGATGGAAACCTCTACAGAGAGTTGTAAAGAGGCCGAGGAACTGAGTTTGGGAGTTTAATGCGTCATACAAGAAGCTAACCCAGCAGGGAAGTGGATTTTCCCCAATAGGTTGAATTGTGAGGAAAAGGAAAGGCGTTTTCATGGTATTTTGCTACATTAAGATGTACAATAACTTGTCTTTCAGAGAATGGGTAGTGACTAAGAGCACGTATCAGATCCTGTGCAGACAGGCAGTAGCTGCAGCAGAAGCTGTACCCCCCCACCAGCCACCATCTGACTCTCCCTGGGTGGATCCCTGACCGTGCCAACCCCCTCGTGGGCTGAAGTTAGGCAGTTCAGCTCCTCTTCAGCCAGGGCTTGGGGTACAGCCTCCTCCATCTGCTGGTCCAGCTAGGGTGGCMCCCAGCAAGGCATTAGGGCTGAGCCAACTCAAATCCAGCTTATTAAAGACAAAAATTTATCCATTGTCTCATCCTAGGGGAAGAAGTGATATAGTTAGGTTACAAAGCAAAGGACCGTTTCACATATCGGTTCTCTTGCAGAGACTTAACCTTACTAATTCATGGATGGGGGGAGCTGAGAATCTGTTTTATTCCTTTCTCTGCATTTGCCAGCCTTGCACAGTAATGTTCCTCTTTTCTGTACATCTCAGATAAGTCTTTTGAACTCCTCCTTCTAACATCTTTGAGAGATTTCCCTGTTGCCAGCCAAGGAAGAGGAGTCCTTCTTTAATGATAATCTTTTTGCATCTTATATTCCCAGTTCTCTAAGAATCCTTTTCAGTGCTTCTTGATCTTACTATATGCACTGAGCAGGAAGAAATGTGTACCTGCTTTGGGAAACAGTCAGATATGGAAAAAAAAAAAAAAAGATCTTGACATTTCCCATGCAAAACAGCTGCATTTTTCATGTGGTATTGCACAGACTTCAGTATTTCCAGCAAAAGGTAATATTTTCTTTTAAAATCTGCAGAAGTGTGACATGGACAAGTAATACTTTAGTTTCTTTTAAGCTTCTTATTTTCATACTTGGGAAACAGTAAGATATTTTAGATGCATGAGAACATGGGACTACATATACAAAAAGATAGTATACGATCCAGGAACAATTGTGTCAAGGTTCATTTTGTGCCCAAATTGGACATATCTATTAAGTCCTGAATAGAGACCCTGTTTATGCCAGGTTTATGGGCATATTGTAAGATTTATTATCATTATTGAATAAATTCATTTAGATGTGATCACTTATGATCTAGTTTTTCATATCTTTACTGGCAGCTGGACTGACTTTGGGTAAATAATAGTCAGCATAAATAAATGTGGCTGAATCATTTTTGAAGTCATTTAGAAACAGAGAAAATTTTTATCCAAATAGAACTGCACACTCAAGTTCTTAAGCTGAAAATGGGCCAAGTCAAAATTATCTTTCAGTGCATCATATTCTCCATTAGATAGAATATTACAGTAGAGTTCAGAAATGTTTTGAATTTACTTCTTCCTCAAATGTAGTATTATGACTTTTTAAAGTTGAGGGGCAAACAGAAGAGAGGTCTCAAGGGCACCTTTTCTGCTGTCATGAGGTGTAAGCGGTTCACACAAGTTCAAAATTAATTTAGGAATTTCTCTCAGCTAAAAACAAAAAAAAAAAAAAAAAAAAAAAAAAAAAAAAAAAAAAAAAAAAAAAAAAAAAAAAAAAAAAAGAGAGAGAGAGCTCAGGCAAACAATTCAAGTATTTACCAAGGGTCCCAAGGACGTTCTGCAGCCCTAGTCAGTCTTCCTGCTTCCCCAGGCTACACTCTGGTTAGTACTGACTGGACTGAGTGTGCCTCTATGAGTTCAGCCTTACCCTGCCTGCTGTAGAGATGGTYTCTGAGGGCTTGATTGTGTTCAACACTGTGGAGAAATTTCAAAGTTTGTTTAGAAAAAGTAGGAACCCAGGCCTCCTCTCATGAAAATGAAACATTAAATAAAGATGGAAAACAAATAACATGAATGAACACAAATGCAGGATGAGCACATTTTTTTGACCATATGATGACTCAGAACTTATGTTAAATGCAGGGGAAGGCAGTAGACTCATAGAATCATAGAATCAGTAAGGTTGGAAGGGACCTCTGGAGATCATCTGGTCCAACCAGCAGGGTCACCTAGAGCAGGGTCACCTAGAGCATGTTAGACAGGGTTGCATCCAGGCGGGCCTTGAAGATCTCCAGAGAAGGAGACTCCACGACCTCTCTGGGCAACCTGTGCCAGTGCTCYGTCACTCTCACAGGGAAGAAATTCCCCCTCATATTCGGGCAGAACTTCCTGTGGTTCAGTTTTTGCCCATTTCCTCTTGTCCAGTCTCATGGGAAAACTGAAAAGAGTTTGTCTCCATCCCCTTGACACTCTCGCTTCAGGTACTTATAGACATTGATAAGATCCACCCCCCCCCTCCCTCAGTCTTCCTTTCTCCACTGTTCTTGAGCTTGGAGGAAGTGATGTTTGAATATTAGCCACCCTCAGTCTTCTCTTCCCCAGRCTGAAGAGGCCCAGCTCTCACAGCTGTTCCTCATAGGGCAGGTGCTCCAGTCCTCTGATCATCTTTTTAGCCCTACGCTGGACTCTCCCCAGTAGCTCCATGTCTCTCTYGTCCTGGGGAGCCCAGAGCTGGACACAGCACACCTGATGAGGCCTTCCCAGGTTTGAGTAGAGGGTCAGGATCACCTCCCTTGACCTGCTGGCAACAGTCTTCCTAATGCACCCCAGGAGGCCATTGGCCTTCTTGGCCACCAGGTCACATTGTTGGCTCCTGGTCAATCTGTCATCCACCAGCACTCCCAGGTCCCTCTCTGCAGAGCTGCTCTCCAGAAGGTCAGCCCCCAGCTTGGACTGGTAATGGAAGTGTCATCCAACTAGAGATCTTCCTTTCTGGAAGAGGCAGAAAGTGAAGGGTCTCTTTACAGTATACAGCATGTAACGGTGCTGGTTTATCCTATATTGCTCTGTAACATTTCCATAGCACTGGAGAAACATGAGCCTTGCAGAAAAAAGAATAAATTTGCATGTTAGATAAGGTAAATGGACAGATTAGAAAACCTAGAAGAAAGTATAATGGGAAGTTTTTTTAGCGAAGGCAGTGGGGTCCTTTTGTAGTCTGTATCTTCCCTGCAAAAGCAGCAAAAAAGACATTTCAGAGAGAAGGAGAATAGAGGAGACTCCAAAGAGACTGAAACTGAGGTCAAATTTGAAGTGACAGGTAGTGTGGCTAGGGAGAAAAAAAGCTATAAAGTATAACCTTGTCATACAGTACTTTTTAGATCTTGTTTCTGGCTCTTCCATATACTCTTTACACCTTAATGACCAACTTACTTCTTCAGAGTTTTAAGTAGTTGGTGTCCTCTAGGATAAGGCCCTAGTCATGATGCAGGTGAACCACAATAAGTAAACATTGTGATGTGTTTGGATAAGCTGAATGTCATCTAATGGGAAGAGTTTTTACTGGAAAATGCAGTTCATGAAAGCAAAATTTGCAGTGGGCGTGTTAATTTACAAGAGGGAGGCAAAAAAGAAGTGAAATCAAGTATTTTCATATACTTGAAAGGCTTTGGCATGATCAGACTAGCAAAGGAGATTTCATTTTGGAAGTTTTCACAGTCAACTTTCAAAACAAGAGTATAATTGAAAGCTAAACTTAAGAGGTCTCAGCCACCTTAGTGCTTTTCCATTGAAGTTAGCGTAGAGGGAGAGAAGAGGGAATATTGCCTCTGTGGTTATGCCACCTTTGCAGGTGGCATTTTGATCAGCATCTGCTGATCAACGAAAAGGATTGTAGTCACAATTATCCATACAGAGCCAGAGAAATCAAAGTTTACTGTACTGATTGAACGGCAGGAAGTTAATACTGCCACTTGTTTTGGAGCTAGCAGGGAAATTTCTGTAGGAAAAGATTTGACTTCTAAAAACACTGGGTATTCTGTCACTATCCAATGATGCAGGATGTACTCTCCAGAACTATTTAAAGAGCTAAAAAAWTTGTTGAGTTATACCTCTCCACTTTTTTTCCAGTACAAGGAATGCAGCTTCAGTCAAATCACCTGCATTTATCTAGCATAATCAGCTTGTAGTTATGTCAGGAGCTTCAGGACACCATTTACAACCAACCATTTCTGACACACTTCCAACTATAATGTTAAATCTGTATAGTAGAATGAGAAATAAATTAAGGTTTCCAGTATCCAGAGATGACTATAGAAGCAAGGAATACGGTATATTCACACCAAAATAAAAGATATTAGGAACAAGGCTCACTTTGGGAGTAAGGGGGAAGGGCCTACGGGCATCCTGTTTGCCCTTGCAAATATATACCAGCAGAAACTCAACCAGAAACAATATTTCTTTACTATCTTCACATGTTCATCTTGGGGAACCCCTCAAGGGAAAGTCTAGTTGGTCAACAGCTGAATTGGTGCTTAGAGAAATGCGGGAAAAAAGATTAGGCACTATTGAACTATGCTCTTTCTGTCTTGCCATTACTTCAATGTAATCAAGATGTCGTGTGTAAGCACTTGACATTTTGGTGTCTTTTTCTGAACTGATTTCCAATTTTGGTGTGGATGGCCCAGGTCCTATAAAGGAATATGAGATCTATAGGTAGACTGAATTTGTGCTGCTCTTCAAATAGCATACCAGGCCACACTGGACAAATGCTACAGGAATCTCAGCTGCAAACACYAGGTCAGGGATCATAATCATTTTTTGTCCCACTCCTTAGTCTGACTAAGATCAAGAATTAATTTAGATTCAGACTTATCCATGTTAATTCTAATATTTCCATTTTTCTAAAATAYGTCAACATTTTACACATAGCTCGTTAGCTATATATTTGCTGTAGCATACCATTTCAAAGCTGAATGCATGAATACATGGTCAGCTAAAGAAAAGAGAATCTCTAATGCAATGCAACAGATTAGATAAATGAAGAATCCAGTTGCATGGTGAAAACAATCAAATTCAACAGATGAAAAAGGTTTGAATAAGTAAGTGTAACCCTGGAGGTAATAGAACTTCTCATGTGCTTTTCCTGTTCAGTCACTGAATAATCCCTAGTGATGTGGCAGTGGCATAATACTAAAATTTTATCCAGAGCAGAACATTTTTGTACATTTTGTCTGTCAGTTYGCATTACTTTTCAATGTTTTACTGTATCTACTAGGTGTATTTTTGCAGTCATGTATACAGCTCACAATTCAAGCAACACTCAATTCAGATTAGATGGATGGAGAGAAAAATAAAATGAGATTTCCTAATTGGAGACCATTATTTAATCTTCTCTAAATAAATATTAAATGAATTGTAGAGCAGCTTGAAAGCAACTAATTATCATAATCCTAGTTTTACAGCTAGAGAAATTTGAGGATGAARGATTAAAATACTTGTCCAAACCTCAGGAACTTTCATAGCAAATCCAATTCAAATCTATAGAATGTTATCTTGTGATTTAATCACAATGTCTTTCTCATTTCAGAGCAAAAATGCTGCTATACTGAAGGAAATAATGTTTGTCCARTATGGAAAATAGAACATAAAACTATACTGGGACTGTTGGTTCATTGGAGTTAGTCCCTTTTTATTGTAAACTGCATCATTTAACCCTATTCAGAAATTCAAGAATATCCGAATTAGAATATGAGGTTCCTTGTCTCTTAATATAGAAGCTGTTTCTGAGGTTTGTCTTCTCTGATGATTAGTAATTTTCTGCTAWCTTGCAGCTTAAATTTGGCTTTGTAGCCATTTTCTAAACCTTTATTCTTGGTACGCTCAAAAAGTCCTTCTCCTTCTTTATCTTTACTTCATTTTGGGATATAGCAATCAGATTACCTTCTGTCTCCATACTGCTAAATGAATCTAGTTTAGCTCTTTTGATTTCCTCTGGTAGCCTAGGCTCTTCTTTCTTCTGATGTCAAATCTAAACACAAATATAGGCTTCTTTAATACGAATGTGCTTGCCTTGTAGTCTGATGCTTGAAAGACATAGTCAATCCTCTTGATATGTGCAAATGCCTGTGACCAAGAATATGTCCAACCATCATTACTAATGTGCAGTCATAGCAAAAACAGCCCTGCAAAGGCCGTAATTTTCCTTAATTGCCTATGGTAAGACATTGTCTTTAATTTTGTTATGAGTGAATAGAARTCCTTGCTGTGTAGGCAATGGGTCATTCTTTTGGTATTACCATGCAGTGGCAAAGGGATCACGGCAGAGAATGACACATTAGATATTTCGAGTATTTTCCTCTTGTATTTTCCCYTGTAATGACTCTTTTAGCTGTTTGAAATTACAAAAAAATCAAATAAATAAATAAGTGTTCAAATTATTAACTATTTTTGTAATCATGCTTGAGACTATGTATTTCATCTGGAAAAGAACTTATTAGCAGTTCTCTAAATGTTARTAGAGGACAAACACTTCAATGCATTAGGAATTATTTCTTGTTTCTGCGGTGTTTAGCAGCAAATGCAGTCTGTAGGACAACAGKCAGAATGAATCTGAACTATAATCTGAAAGCATCTACTTATAATTAAATATTTTGATAGTCCAAGATTTTGTTTGGAATTTTTCAGTAATTTCTTTTGGTTTTGTCCCAGATTAGGAAAAAAAGTTGCAGAACTATTAGAATTTCTTTCACAAAAGAAATTCTGCTTTCTTAACCCAGTCTGTTCTGTTGCTGCATTACATATTCATAAAAAACAAACAGCTTCTACAAAAACATTGTCACACATCAAACCATTCTCAGTGCTTTTTACTTCTGCCTTGGGTAAAATCAATACCTAATCACCTGGCAATCAAGATTAAGTTAACTATCAGAGCACCTCCAGTATTTCATTCCTAGCAACCAGAAGAAAAATCATTTTGGATAGCAAAAGCTGTAGCAACAGGGCAGGAGGTAGGTAAATTTGGGGAGAAGCTCATAAAAACCTGTATTGTAGCCAGAGGCAGAATAAAAGGTAGCACAGAGGAAAGCTGCCGTAGACTCATCTTGCCATATTTAACAGGCAGATRGCTTTACTCTTCAGGAGATGAAATAACCACAAGCTGCTGAAGGTTTTATGTGTGTGTGTATATACACATAAAACCTTATATATAAAATATTTTAGCAAAGCTGGAGACAGTGACCCAGCCTCAGGCAAGAAGAACCTGAGTAAATCCCAAGGGAAGATATGGTGGTATGTGAAATACTGCAAATATAACTGAATGGAAATAAGAGCTTTAGGTTTTCTTGTKCAACATTCTTGGTCTGAGCCTAAGAAAGAAACATCTGAAGAAATGTTTTCCCCAGATATGTACTATATGCAAACTATACCCAAGGATAAGCTGCAGAGAGCTCATAACACATGGTGACAAGAACATAGCAAGGTCTCAGGCCTACAAATATTTATTCATATGCCTTAATCATAACAGCAATGGAGCAGGAACATATCAGTCTAAGCCCATCACGRTCAGCTGGACTCTTTTGATACTTGTGGGCTGATCCAGAGTCCATGGGTGTAGAACTGCAAATATAACAGGAAACCAGGTAGATAGATCAGCATATTGACTGTAACTAAATAAAAACGTATTTTTTAAGTATCAAAATATTTTTCGCTGTTATACTTTGAACTTTCAGTAAAATGGGAGTTATTTCAAAATGGTCTGGGATCACTCATCACATATTGTGGTTGTAATAGACCCTTCATTTCTTATTGTGAAGTAAAATGTTACTGTAGTGACTGGTAAATTTGCTGCTAGCTCTCTCAGTCWGGATCCATCAATCATGTTGTAAAGGTCTAAACAATTCCAACTTACTGAATTGAGAATAGGAAATAGAGGCAGAATCCATGTTGTTGGTATTCTATTCTTTGCCTGTTCTTCCTCCTCACATTACTTTAGGAAATTCCTCTTTTTCAAGTTCATTTTATGTGGGAGAAATTAACRTCACATATTCTGCCTCCTTCTGTGTTGTACAGGTTTTAATAGCTGTATTTAAGGCCAGCRGAGATCTAATGTGAGATCAATATGCCTTTTGGTCTTTTTCTTCCCAGTGATAAACCCTGTCAAAAGAGACARTGCTCTTCTAAAGCAATATGAGGTGCTTGCATAAGACATACGAGCATTAGTACTTTGCTTTAATGTGTAAAACCAACCCACAGGAAACTCAGTGGCTGTGCTGGTTATGTCAAAGTTTGTATGAAGGAAAGAAAAGTTTCTCTCAGTTTGTTTTATTTTGCAAAATAGCTACCCCCACAGCTTTGATCTCTGATTTTGTTCAATCTGAGACTGTAGGTTACCTGAGGAATTATCTTCAAAGAACAGTACTTTTAAATGGTCAAGGATTATCTGAATATATATCCATGATATATCCATGCAAATAAGGCAGTACTTTTGTGACCTTGGTATGTGTTTATTTGTTTCTGCCTTCCCTGTCCTTTTACCATGGAACAATTTTGTTAGCATTATTTTGGTAACAGTTTATTGATTTGTTTTCTTCCCATCTCTACTGCTCTCGGGATGCTCCAACTGGTCATTAAAATACCTAATGGCCTGATAACTGTGTTCAGCTCTGTGTATTTGCAAAGTCTAAATTAGGTCCATCAGATAGCTTACAATTTCATTTGTGTTGAAGAAAACAAGCACAGTAACTGGAAAACCACCCAACGCCTTCACAGAGACRTATTGCTAGGGAAAGAAAATAATGCCGCTTGATCCATAAGGAAGTTTTAGCAAATCCTCCTGTCCTCTTTTCTGAAAAAGCAGGCTCTGAAGCAGGCTCTGTGCAGAAATTTCTTCCCCTTCCCCTCCTGATYGTCTGTCTGTTCTCCTCATGCTCAAGATACAACACCCCTCTTGCCTGCTGCCCACTCTCCTCATAGGCAGCAAGGCTGGCCCTAAGGGYAGTCCTCAGGCACTTCTAGTTTGTGGAAGAGACTCATCTCATGTTTCATTCCTGACTTGCCTGAAGTCCCTGCTCTGTCCCTGTACTAATCAAGGTTGTAGATACTTGACATGAATTTGAGATCAGGAACCTCACCTTATCTATAAAACCTCAGACAACCTTATGAACTATACTTTTCTTGAGGCAAGTTCATGTCATATTTGCCTGCAGTGCTCTAGGAATGACGGAATAATGCTTAAAAGACAGAAAAAGAGTCCTTTTGTTTTACAGACACACATGAAAACTATTCAGAAACCTCCAAACCTCTTCTGTTTTTTTTCCCCTAGTACCTCATCTGCCTAGGAGACACAGCTGCTGCTCGTGGCAGCAGCAATGCAGAATTAGCCATGTGCATCAGCACACTGGGATTTACTGTGGAAGAGAGCACTGCTTGGAAGGAGGGCCAGCAAGATACTTTAACTGGGAAGCACAGTTGCAGCCAGATGACTGTCTGGGAGCAAGGCAATTAACAGCAGCTGACACAGCCTGGAGTCAGCACTGGTAGCAAATTTCTCCTCTGGCTACTCCCATAAAATGAAAGCAGCTGTGATGCCTACTGCCTGCCCTCCTGAATCACTTCTGAAGTCCCTTCACAAGTGTATCAGGAGTTGCTGCTGCAGTTATTATCCCGCATATATCAGCATCCTGTAGCCAAAAGGGTATTTAATTCTGTGTTTGTCTAYGCTCAGAAACAGGTCACCAGAGGAAATGGGCCTTTGTATTTCAGCTATTGTACAGCCAAGTTTAAGCAGGTGGAGGAGGAGGAGGAGGTTGCTCAGAGTATAGCAAAGTAACCCCAAACTCTGCTGAGGCAAGGCTTTTATGAGTTTACTTTATAGTACTTATTATGTTTACAGGCAAGCTGAGCCTGAGCAGAAGTCTGTTACTGTTCAGGGCTCTGCCTTAGTTYTTTGTTTTAAAATCACATCTCACCACACTAAACCTGACAGCAGCAAAAGCTGCTGATTAGCGGGGTTCCTCTCTAATCGATGGAAAAAATAAGATGACAAGCAGTCAAATACAATTAAGTCACTATAAGGAAAAAGCAGCAGTTTCACATTTGTGTCTGGTACATTACTTATTTCTAGCAATCTCATAGAAAATCATRGAATGGTAAGGTTGGAAGGGACCTYTGGAGATCATCTAGTCCAACCCTTAGCATAGCCCATAGAGGGATTGAACCYSCARCTTTAGCATTAGCAGTGCCATGCTCTAACCAACTTAGCTAAACCTTTCCTCACAGGACTTCAGCCTTCCTTGTCTCTCCCGCTTCCCTCCCGTGTCCCCYTTTCTTTACTTCTAATATATTTAAGAATCAGAAGGTCACATCAGCTATGGCATCCTTTATGATTTGTCACAACCTACTTGTGCTGCCAGTTCTCTAGTGGCTATCCTAACTCTGGGGGAAAAAACTCATCATATTCTAGTATTACAGTTAGTTCCCTGTGATTTTAGTGCATCTCCATCAAACTTAGTAATCATTTACTTGAACATTAGGTCATTTTTTTACCTACAAGAAAGAATAGCACATGTATTTCTAACTCGCCTTGGTTAGCAAGGCACGAAGCTACCCAAGGAGTCTTTCTGCATTTAACTTCCACATTAGTGCAGTAATGGCTTTGAAGTGCATTATCTGGAGCAACTTAACACTGTAAGGAAGTAGAATGTAATTATTAAAAATAAGCAAACATACATGAATTAAGTGGATATTGGYAGGTTTGTGGACATAGGTAGGGTAAACCTATGCTATTGCAATGAAATAATCAAATTATCCACCTGACAACCTGAAAAGATCATGATGCTAGAAAAACTGGTATAGAAGCTCAACCAAACCACAGGCATTACTGGCCTGTTCATACTTATCAGTGAAGTGGCTCCACAATAAGCTACTACCTAGTCATTGCTGCAGATGCAGGTTTCTGCAGAAGATGGCTTATATGACGACAGCAGAAGACTGGCTTCTCTTGTCTTGGGAGTTGCTGCAGTCAAGACAGCAAGCTGTAGCAATCATCTGCAACACTTCTTTCAGCCCAATTACAACAGAGAAGCTAATAATACAGATAAACCAACCAAGATGCTGTATGAAGTTTTAGTTTTACCTTCACCTCCTACAGCTATCGCTGCTAAAGAACAGCAACATGTTCTCTATACTCAACACGATAGAGTTTATGTTTCACCTCCTACTGAGATACTGGATTGCATGCATGTGGGCTACACAGTGAGGAAAGGATGTTCTTTCCCATCTTCTCATAAAGACAACAAAGCTTTTTGAACAATTTATATTTGGAACGCAGTGACTAAAAAGAAAAGAAGGATGGCAAAAGCAAAGCTGTTGGATTTGAAAAGCTTCAATTAGTTGCTTCCTTCATGCATCCCAGCATTCAGTATATCACGTATTGTAGCTCATTGTTGTGAGTTTTCGGAGAGGTGTTACTTGCATTTCATGACATATGGTAATTATCCATGAACATTACCTACCAGGAGGTGGTGTAATACAAAGGACGAGCTGCACTTTTAGTGGCTGCCAGGGGTTTCTGACAGCAATCCAAATTTTAATGTTTCACTAAYGTGCAACTAGCTTTACTGTGAGCATAAATGTTCAGTAACTTTCTGGGATGAAAACAATGTACCTCACCTCAAATTAGCTGAACTCTAGTAACTGCATAGTTCAAAGATTATCAAAACCAGAGGAATGCTTCACATTTAATGGATTTAAGCAGACCTGTAGAGGTTAAATTATGTGGTATTTCATCACAGACTGAGTGGCAAGTTAAGTTTTCCTTTTTGTAAGCTTTTTTCCACTTTAATTGATGATTGAATTAAAAAAAAGTCTATTCTTGTTCTTTAAGACATGATACCAGACTTTCTGAACGAGTGACAGTGCCATTCTGTTGAATTTCACCAGTTTTTCGAGTACAGCTTGAAGTCATCAGAGCATGAGGTGAAGCCCTTAGAAGGCTTAAGTGTCCCAAGAAATTGACTGCTGTAACTATAGCAGCATAATATATTCTCCCAAGGGAAACCTAGAGCTCYTAATTGGGTAGACATGCTCATTTTAGAATAAAACTGACTTTACAATTTTCAGGTGTTTTTTTGTGGTTTACTGTGAAAGCTACTTGTCAGCCTAGCTGTCCATTTTGATTTGAGATTTTSTTACAATTGTGGGCAGAACTGACAGTCACCTTCCCTGTTTCATGCTGTCTGCAGTTCAGTGCCATCCACTCAAGCCCATACAAAAWGACCAGAACTCCTAAACAAATGAAAACAAATGTTTTATTTACAGGAAAAAATCTGTACACTGTGCATACATAAAAATATACAAAATCATAATAGAAAATATAAAAAGTGTTAAAATGTATACAAACACTGCTTAAAAATGTGACTCTTGTAAAATCTCAAGCTTTGTTATTAGAGTACACATTCATTTAAAAAAATCATCATACAAAAAAATTCTCAAAGCTATTAAAAAAGTACACAGTCTATATTTGAATAGTTCTATGACTACATATCGTAAGAGTGATGGGATGTTATGGATAAATGTAAGGCTTTTACACACAACTTTTATTTCAAGAACAAAACATTGAACCTGATCACTAAGCCAGACAGACAAAATTTGCAGTGTCAAAAGCTATTTAATGATGCAGGTAGGCCCAGACATGGGCTACTTTAAAGTTCAAACAGTTAAATCAGATATCTTCCTTGTGTGTGAGAGGATAGCTCTCAGGAAAATTTTAGATGTTTTCTAATGACAGTCTTCTGAAAGACCTACTTCAAAAAACAATTCCTTTTGTTCAATACCCATGAACTTTAGAGAACACAAACAGAGAAATGCTAGCCATTTATTTTTGCAATCAATGCATCTAATACTCATTTCACTGTGCCTCGGTGTTACTGTCCAAATGGCATTTCCTATCCTTAAGAACTAACGTAGAAGGAAATGAAAAAAAATATCACTATGAATTGGATTAGTCTGCATGTGTTTTGAATTCCTATTTATTTCAATCCATCTCTAAAATGATTGAGTTCAATCTATGCAACTATTTAGTGTAGACACTTGTCTTCATTCAGGAAAAAATTGTTTTGGTTTTGATGAGTTTGGCAAGAGGTCTACAGCAGTACAAAATTCGGATGTCACCAAGGAAAGTGTCCTAACCAAAGACATGCAATGATTTAGGTAAATTTGTGCAGWTTGAGTGTAGATCAGTCAGAGGATGTAAATCGTATGTCTTTCTCTAAAGGTACATACTTTTTGTATCATTGTAACTTCCCTGACTTTATCAGAGTTTCACCAGCACGGTAAGGAGAAGAAAGAACACTTAGTAGTATAGTCCATTGAGGGACTGCCTGACCGTGAGGTTATGCCCAGGTAAGCTTTAGAACCACAAATGAATGGAACAATGAAATAACCTTTTCTAGGATGAAGACTTTGGCTCCAAATGAGACAAAATCTC
This sequence comes from Rhea americana, assembly GCF_003343005.1. Lineage (NCBI taxonomy): Eukaryota > Metazoa > Chordata > Aves > Rheiformes > Rheidae > Rhea > Rhea americana. The sequence goes on along the minus strand of NW_028186823.1, from coordinate 2,506,200 downwards.
TTCATTGTTTGTCTTTAATAAACAGAAGAGTACCTTGATTTAACCATCCGAAGGCTGAATGMAAAAATAACAGAGCACCACAAGTCAGAAAAGCTACAGAATTCACAGTGGAAAAAACAGCATAATGCAATTCAACATAAATTCAGCACATTTACTTAAGCTGCTGCTGTGTTTCTATTTTGTTTTAATCAAGTGCAACTGCTGTTCACAGTACCAGGGCACAAAATGAGGCTCTCTAGCTTTTGAAGGCAATTTATTCCTATTTATCAGTAACCCCCCCCCCACTAAATTTAAAGCCTGCAGCATTGTAACAAATGTGAACGGTACCCAAGGTGTCAACCAGCGCTGGTATTTGCTTCGCTGATGACATATGCAGAGCCATGTTTGTGCAGATCTCGTCTATGCTGGCATTGCCCTCTCTTACTGTGTGATAGCCATGCAGGACAGCTGCAAAGCCATGATTTTATCTATTTTCCAAAACCCCCAAGATCTGGATAGGAAAATGCGTTTCCTTTCACATTAGCTGCATTTAATATATGTATGTATGTAAAAACAAAACTCTCATAAGTTACTATTATTAAAAGATACGCAGATTCAGTGTTCAATTCAGTGCTAAATCACTGTTTTAAATTGACTGAAGMTGATCCTTTGTAAAGATCTCTGTCTTCACAGGGCAGAAGAAATGCACACAAATGCAAAAATACTTGGTAGTCTCCTATAAAAGCCACCAATGCCAAAACSACAGAATGTGCAAGCTGGTGGTCTCAGCACCTCTTTAGAGTCCTTTATGTTCCCCCTTTACTTCTGCCCCTTGCTGCCTTGCACAAGGTGGAGGTGAGCAAATCAGGTACACTTGTATGGACAAGATGAGGCAGGAGGAGTAAACTCTTTTAAGCAATCATAAGATGTTTSAGCAGACAGACCAGTGAACTATCACAGTGGAAACCAGTGTTCAGAAGCCACTCTAAGGGTGCCTGCTTTTTTTCAAGAGGATGGACATCACAGGTTAGTCGTCTTCCTCTGTGAGCAAGCAAGAGCTTGTAGCACAGGCRTCTCCTAAGGTGATGGCACCCACATTGACTTTTGACTTGTGGAAGGGATGCTGACTGCCTTACAAATTAGAACACAGCTGGGCAGATACACACCAAATTCTCACGGAATTAGTTGCCTAGTATGTTCAAAGGTGAAAAAGTCAGGGCATATGGACAAAGAAAAAATTTCTGCTGAAGGCTTGGCATGTGCAGTCAAATAGACTAAAAGTATCATCTATTTTCTGACATGCCAGACCTGATTTTGCACTGTTATTTAAATGATGTATCAAGTAAGTATGCTTAGCATTTGTTACGTGAAACTTTTAGAATTTGCATTACTCTGTACAACAGCTATATGGACTTTGCCAACAAACTACTGATAGAGTAATAAAGCATAATCCTACTGTGGATAACTGAGTAATGCAGTTGGTATTTTTCTTTGTTGAAATCACAGTTTAAGGTTAGTGGTTGAAGATCAGTCAAAAGTGATGTGATCTTTTTCAGAACTTGAGAAATTCCTGCGTATGGAAAAGCAGCATATTCATTAGCTAGCATATTTAATTACCTAGAACGCTAATTAACTCCTTTCCTTTACAAGCATATAGTAGCTAACCTAGCATATAAGAACGAGAGATGTGTTTGATAGTTTGTTCAGACTTCATGTTTTGCAAACAGGGAACCAAATACATGGAAAAAATAGATTATCAGTTCTATTTAGGTTACCTATTCTCCACAAGATTAAATGAGTGTTAACTTTTAAGAGTAAAAGTTGCTGCTGTATATTAAAAGTCAGTATGTAATACATCCAGAGGCTAAGGCTAATGTGAATAAAACCTATTCAMTTTGATATGCACCAAAATGATTTATGGACATTACTGTCCATACAACACAGAAGTACAATGTTTAGATCATCTGGACATACTTTCTGTCAATTAGAGGAACCCTAGAGGATCACAAAACCCAAATAAAATGACCAGATGGAAAACAAAGGCTAAACTGTATGTAGGAAATACATTCTTTGCTCTTGAGGAAGGAAAATCATCAAATCATAAAAGCAGAGTAAGAGGAGATGGATTCTGTGATCATATTTACATTATTATTGGAGAGGAAATAGTCATTAATATTGCATTTGCGTTCTCCGATTGCCTTTCTGTTGCTTAAGACCAAACACGAAAAATACTTTCCACTYTGCTACTGTTTTCAGTGCCTTTTTACGCTATCTGCCTTTTAGTGAATGGACTGGGGTTGGATATAGCTGTGCTTTTACATACATAAACCTTTCTCCTGAACCTACCCTAAGAAAAGGGTACAGTATCTCAGGGCACAGTGCTGTTAAAAAAAGAGAACATTAATGTGGAAAATAATGTTTTAAATGCATTAATATCCATGTGTTTATTTAGAAGGGCCTTAAAGACTATCATCTTCATTGTATGTTAYGAAGGAAAATAGCAGATTATCTCCATATGCAAGTCACAGTCATTTTTTGTTGGCATTACAGTTTCTCTGGGGTATAGTCTTTCAAATGTGAAATAAAAAAAATGCTGATATCCTCTTTGTCAGAAAACTCCCTATGCTTTCTTAAAAGCAGGAGCTTGTGAACAAGTGAGTTTGATCTGAATCACAACAAAATACCTAACAAATGATGCCTGTGAACTTGAATGCTATCTTTGCTCTAAAAAGGTGAGCTCCATCTAGGTTTGCTTTCAGCGTGAGGTGTGCGAGCTACACAGCCTCCCCTGGTGTTCTTTGGGTGGCTATTCTGTATCTGTGCAGACTGGGGAGAGGCATCCTAAGGCATCAATTCAGTCTTGCTTACACCCTCTGGATAGGCCTCCCTGGGAGAATTATTTTTCCTGGCTGGGTTCAGAATGTTTTTTGCTTTCTGAAGAAAGGGGAAATTTCTCTTCTCCCTCTGCCTCACARGGTGTCAGAATGGGGATCTGACATCAAAGATATGTTCAGTCATTTAAACGGTTTAGCTGTGTGTACAGCAATCTCCACTTGCATTGACTTCGTAGCCACCGTAAGGCCCCTTATATTGCTAGAGGCCTATAATTGAGCCTGTGGATGAATGAGAATTAGTCTACCCTAATCGATGAATGCATAGCTCAGAGTAGTGATTACTTCATTCTTAGAGAGTGTGAAAATCCCATGGAGCCACGAGAAATGCTGCATTGTTCAACTGGCAGCTCTGTATGTGAACAATACAGGCTGTTCACAATGCCAGATTTAACAGTTAAATAAGTTCATTAAAGAAAAGTTACAATCTAGCACATGTGGCATAAGAGACCACTGACAAATTCTGACAATCACACCCACAACAATACATTATATTTCTGCCTAATTATGTCCTTTGCACCCTTCATGAGCTAAGCTTTTTTTTCTTTAACTATTTGCAAAGCAGTAATAAATACTCAGGCTCAGAAAAGAAGTATTTCTTATGCCTGCTACTTACTTACAATTTATAGACTCAAGACTAGATTGGTCTAAGATACATTTTTCAAGTATTCTCTTCTTGTTTATAGTACAACAGTAGTACCTTATTGCACATTGTTTCCGAAAGATTATCTTCTACAAATGTGGGAAATTATTCCGTTCGGGGCACTTGACAGACTTGAACCCTGGCAAAATGACTTTCCCTTTCCGATACAAATCATCCTGCAAACCTTTGTTCATCCTCTGAACCAACAGCTTCTCATAGAGCAGTGGATGGTAGGCCCCTAAGGTACACGCTGCATCGTAGTAGAGTTCATGGTAGTGACATAGGTCGGTCTGTCGGACTGAAGGGATGTATTCATACACGTGCACTTCGTTACACATGGACATCATGATGAGGATACCTGGAGCAGAAAGTGAGAACAAAAATGAACCCTAGATTTCACCTTCCTCCYAGCATTTCTCCTGCAATCATCCAATCTGGTTTTTCTTCCTTGCTTTCATCCATGTGTTGTACACCCTACGGATTACTTCATGCTTACATAAAATCATTAYGTGAGGTCTCCATTTTGGTAGGGCAGCTTTCACTTGTCACTGCCATCCCTTGCAGAGCTAAAACAGGGTAGGACACTGAGCATAAGGAAAGAATGAGAAGCCTGTGAATGCCTGGCATACCATCATCAACCTCCCCAACCTTCCAAGCGAGGAAGCTGCTTTCTGTAACACATCCCTTGTTTGTATATTATTGACTCTTGAAGTTAYTTAGCAAGACAGACAAGGTCTTTAAGTTCACTTGAAGAGTACAGAACAATTACACACAGAACTGTTTTTTTTGTTGTTGTTGGGGTTTTTTTTGTGGGGAGCTTTTCTTGGTATTTCTGCCTTTCTTGGTATTTTTAACATTTCCACAGCTAAATTCTGACCTGCCACGTACAGATGGTAGAAAAAGGTATGCCCTTTTTATCCTTCTCTGTGCTTTCAGATATTCGTTTCTTGTAAATATTTACACGCACATTTAGTTTCAAGGATATGAAGAATCTGACTGATTTCCCTTTTTTGTACATCAGGACTAGGAGAAACAAGAATAGAAAGGTGGGCCAGTACCACCTAACATTTCTTCCTTTGCCTTCTGGATGGTTGACTGAGATCACTGACTGGAGTACAGTWTTGCTGAACTCCTTGAACACTCTGCCCTTATCATAATACTGCTTTTTCTCAGTCTGGAATTGAACCTACTCCACTTCTTCGATCCACTAGTTTCTCTCCACATAGGAAAACATTGCCAAGATGACAGCTTACATACGTGCAGACAGACATATAGGAGAAGAATCAACCGTGTTTTGTGGGTGTAAAAGTCCATGCCCTCTGAGCAGCTGGCAAAGAATCTCATGAAGAGAGGCTGAGGAAGGTGAATTCTCTGTTAGGGGAACTCTGCCGCTAGGRAAAGCCCTTGACCACTTGCTACACAGCAAAGAGGAGCCTGCAAAATGCCCATCCATGTTTTAGTGCCACATGCCAATGACAGATTATTATCAGCATTGTCAATACCAGCTCAGAATGGCCAAATATAAATTCATTTGCTGTTTAAAGTTAACCAAAGGTCTCCTGCAACCATAGGATGCTGTTATTCTGCTTATCCSAACTCAATGACAGATACAGGAGGAAGACAGGTGGACTTATGCAAAATTTGTTTTCTTGAGGCAGGATAGTAAACCTGCACTAACAAAGGGTCCTTATAGCTTTGAAAATGAGAGAAATCTTACTGTTGAGTTTGCACATTTTCAAAAGGACTAATATGTGATACTGATTGCCACTGCTATCCAAACTGCAACATTTTCCCATCAATCTCAGTTTATGGGAGTCTTTTCTGTTTGACATAGCCAAGTAAAATAACAGAGATGAGTAAGCCTCGGAAACATTTTTTGAAGGGTTCCTTTAAAAAATCAGAATTTATATAAAATGTATTGAAGCACCTGTTGCACAACTGGTATTCCTATCTGTTGAATGCAACCGTTAGCTCTCAGAGAAGGAGACAGCTGTGTTACTACTGTTCACTTGGCACTTACAAATGAGAACTGAAGTAATTGTTTTTGCTGTACAAGAGCTTTGGAATCATAAAGCATCAAAGGTGTTGTGAGTAAGTCTCACAAGYGAAATGAATTAACATAAAAATTATTTTGGTTCTTTAATTAAGCAAAGCCATTGTCTGAAGTTTAGTTTGCAAATTGGGAACACAGAGATTCCAACAGCTTACTAATGAAAAGCACCGTATGTTCTTCCTGCTGTGTATTATTAGATTATCAAAATGATGTTTTCCTGCCTGATATGTGAAGTAGCTCAGAACCAATTATTTCTATGATTAAATCTTTTATCACAAGTGAAAGGTTCAGAAAATGTTTTAGATTATTCTGCAGCTTTATATTCTAGTGGTCTTAGAAAAACAAAGAACACCAGTTCCAAAGGAAAAGTCCACAAATGTAAGTGAACATGGATCTTAAGCAGCAAGAAACATGGATTCACAGCGAAAAAATAAAAATAATTATGATTTGTCCAAAAAGGTACAAAGTTAATAAATCAGACCTTTCTTTTCCTCCAGACTGTTATAGAGATGCTCTGAATTTTTGCCTGCTTTGCCAGTATGTCTAGAACTGTTTGTGTTTTTTTTCAGTTTTACAAATGCTTTCTTCTGCTTTTCCACTGTCAACCTCATTCCTCCATTGATGGAGACCCTACCAGCCACTCTAAGGTAACCGTTATCCAGCTAAATCAGAAAATGGACTGTGGAAATGTGTGCAATAATGAACCACGTCCCAAAACAGACAATAAAATGACTTCTTTTCTTCGCCTAGAGCCAAGGCTGGAGCCAGCTTCAAAAAATACACCACCGATGTCATAGGAAAATTTGCTCTAATGGAAAGAACAAGCCTTAACCGGCTTATGTTTCATTTCACTACTACCTTACCCAGCTAACCTTAAAATTCCTAAAGGAAATTGCCATTTATGGAATAGGAAGACTGTCAAGAACAAAAAAATTGAGGCTCTATTATTATTTCTTTAATAACAGTAAAGATGGTCACATCACTGCAGAAACGGTTCAACAATGACAAATTTTTTTAAGCAATATTATTGCCTTTCCTGTAAACTGGAGCACTTAGAAGTGGTAAAGGTTTAATTCTTAGTGATCTGTGGATCAGTGTTCTCCAGAATGAACCTAAAAGGCATGCTGGGCTATCTAGTTTAGCTTCTTGCCTTCCTGCATTGTTCCCTATACTCCATTCCCTGCGATTTCAAATTAGGATACCCACAAATACCGTTAAGTATGGTAAAGTGACAGTTTTTGGACATTTCCCTTGGGAAACTGTTCCACAGCCAAGTATCTCCAAATTTTCTGTATTTAGCTCAGCCTCATTTTTTATTTTTACTTTAAGTCAGTTATTCCTCAAAATTAATTTAATCTCCAGCATTTACAACATCTAGGGATATCTATTTGTTAGGATGTTGTGCCTTGTCCACTTTCTGTCTATTCATTCCTTAAAGTGCTGGGGGATTGGACTAGATTTTCCCCACATGAGCACTAAGGTCTACAACAACKTCTACTGTATCACTCTACATTTAGGTGCCCAGATGGGAATTCCTAGTGGAATTCACAGCAATGTATCTAGGGATGGATTCCCCGCAGAAGAGAACAGAAGGATTTCTACACTGGCTCAGACCAACTGTCTGTTTAGCTTGGCATCCTGGTCTTCAACAGGGCCAGAAGCAGATGGGAAAAAGAGAAAGAGCAGATGGGAAAAAGGGAAACAAGGCAATACAGAGAGGATTCTTCACCATTAAACCCTTAATTCACCATTTACTTACTCATGGTAAGTTGTCAGTGATTCAGGACTTCATTAGCCACTAGTTGTATACAGACCACCCTGTTTAATTCCTAGTGACAAAGCTGTCCAACCTAAGTAAGTTTATTCCCTTTTGAACTCCCTTGAGTTTTTGGCCTTCACAGCATCCTAGTGTCCTAGTGGACATGAGAGCACTCTTGAGACTTCCAGATTTGCTGTACATGCCAAATACCCAAACCCAGCCTTGAGAAAAATGGATGGCCAGTGGCAGACCTTCTCTCCCTCAGTACCTCTAATACTGTAGACCACTGGCCAGAGAGACTGAAAGTGCAGTACAACCAGCACTCCCATCTCAACAACCTATGGACTAGATAGATCCCAAGGTTACACACCTACTGCTTGAGCTGCATAAATCTGAGGCGGCAAGTCCACTGAGCAGACAAAGCCCCCAAATATGCTTAGAATTAGCTGTTCCTACTGTTTCTTTCAAAAATAGAAGGTGAGTTAGCCCTATATTAAAAAAGAACAACAACAACAACAAAAGACAATCTTGGGAAGCAGGTGTTTGTAATCAGTTCTGCCCATTTATGAATACAGTTTCCTCTCAAATATGGAATAAATGGTTTCATTCTCTCCTGTGCCTTAGAGGATGTGAATCCACCTCCTCCACAGCAGGACACCTCTTGTGTTGCAGAGCCTTCACTGAAATCTAAGTTTACAAAAAACATGAATTAGAAGGGGAAAAAATCAGGCATTTTTAAAAGAAGTGGCAGTTTAAACCATGACGACATTTATAACAGTGTCCTTATTAGGATATGTTTGATTTTTTTCTCTATTCACTTTCTAATGCCAAATCTGTCTTGTTTTCATGAAGTCCCTAAAATTGGGCTGCCAGTCGAATTCCCCAGACTATGGCTCTCACATTCCACTCCACCTTTTTTTAATATCACTCTAACTCAATTTTTCTCTTTTCTTGGTGTTAACAACCTTGGAATGAGTTACTAACATCTGTCCCCTTCACCTGTGAGTGTGCCAAGCTGTCTATATTTTCATCTCCCTCACAACTCAGTTTCCCCATCTTTCCTTCGCTTCCCAGTTGCCTTCGGTGATCTTGTGACATTTTGGATGCGACTTCAGTGACAAAGAAAAGATGTCATCTAACTGCTTCCTGACTTCATCTTGCTTCTATTAACCTATTCTGCTGCCAGACTGCTCTGCAAAGTCCTACTTTTCTTCCCATTTGTTTTCTTCCTATATTTCTTTCTACATTATTAATTCTGAAGTTTTTCAAGCTGATTCTCTTTGCATTTGATTATTACCTCCCACATGTATTAACCTACATGTGTTTCCATGTGTCCCTTGTTTACTTCTTTTCTGTATATTGCCAGTAGAGTACATGCCTATCTATCTACTTATTTCTTTGGCCTATCCACTATTCACATTACTGCCCAATTTCATATCATCTGCAAGCATGTTTCATATCTTAGCACTCCTCCTTGATCACCAGCATCAGTATTAATGGAAAACAAATTATTTGGTAGCCTTCTAGGTAAAGAACTTCCACACAATACACTTCTCTGTTAGTCTTTTCTCACAGTCCTTACGGTAGTTTTCAGTCAATGCACAATTGTGTGTTGAGCTGCATATAAAGCAGCACAGACTGGCTTACGCAAGATGTAAGGAGATATTAATGAGCATAGTGAGACACTCATTATCCCAACATTTAATAGTCTGGGTAGAATTAATCTCATTGAGCTGTCCCACTGCTAAGCTAGCTGTCTAAGGAACTCTTTATAGATAAGGAAAGAGACAAGCATTTTTAGGGCACAATTCATCTGACCTACTTTAGATGTCTGCTTTAGGATGAGGTGTGCTGTTTGTCTCTAGTGACTAGATAGAAACTGAAAATAGAATCTAGTTCTTGAAATCAAGCACTTTCTTCTCCCCTCTTGTAGGTCAGAAGCTTTTGTACCTTTCAGAAAAATAATGCAATTGGATTTTCCAGGAACAATGTGTGAAGAAACAAAAATAAGGAGTGATTCATCTATGAAATGTGCCCATCTGCAGTGCAGATATCCCATCTGAGAAATGGGATCAGAGACTTCTTTACGGTGGTGGAAGGAAGCAGGTACTTTTAGGAAGCAGATCCTAAAGTGGATATTTAAAAATGGAACATATGAATCATTCTCCAGAAGTTCCTGTTTTTTTCTATTAACTATCAAGAGAGTCTCAATACTGCATTTTCGGGATCACATATACCTGTATTCTATCAGGTATGTGTAGTTCTATCTAAGCTCTCAGCACAAGCTGAAAATTTCACACGCAGATGTGAACACGGGTCTAAAAGGGGGGGATCTTATCAATGTGTATAAGTATCTGAAGGGAGGATGTCAGGGAGACAGGGACAAACTCTTTTCAGTTGCCCTGTGTGACAGGACAAGAGGCARTGGGCAGAAACTGAASCACAGGAAGTTCTGCCTGACCGTGAGGGGGAATTTCTTCCCTGTGAGAGTGASAGAGCACTGGCACAGGTTGCCCAGAGAGGTTGTGGAGTCTCCTTCTCTGGAGATATTCAAGGCCCGCCTGGATGCAACCCTGTCTACCATGCTCTAGGTGACCCTGCTGAGTGGGGAGGCTGGACTAGATGATCTCCAGAGGTCCCTTCCAACCTTACTGATTTTATGGTTCTATGAAAAGCCGCACTTAACAGATGCCTATTTCTTGCTCTAATAAAGCTGAGGCTGGCTAGTACAAACATAGACCTGCACTGGAGACATCTAAAGCTAAGTGAAATGAGTCCTATTACTTTGACCAACCTTGCTATGTACTACAAAGAGAAGTAAATTTTATGAGCAAACACCAAGCTGCGGGGAAACAGCCAGGTCTGCCTTTATCTTTTTATGCTCACTAGGATTAAGATATGGGACTAAGAGTGGGGACAAAATGCATATTTTGCACAGTGAAATTAGGCTTTGTGGTTAGCTAATAATTTAAAAAGAATGTTCTCTGCTTTRTAAGTAAATAAAATCTAATCTAATATACCTGAATACAACAGATGCTGTCTGAAAGCATCTAAAATAATAGCTGTAATTCAAACACTCACCAAKATTTCATCATTACTTTACCAAACTGTAATAGACACTGAATACACTTAAATACAAATGATTATTGCACTCATAATGTGTCTCATTTGCACACATGGCAGAAATTTTGTTACATAAAAAATTCACYAATAAGCTTATGTTTGATATTACACGTGCTTGAAGATATTACAAATAAACATAAAGCATTTAGCATGTATAGTTTCTAGGTGTTAGTTTACTTCTCTAAAGTCTATATTGGTCCTCTCTTGTGCAAACACATCAGCTTATTCCTGGAGGCCAGGTACCACAGGAAAGTTTGTTACTCCTTGAAACTGGGCCAAATGTACCTTGGTTATTCTTTTGGAATATATAATCAAAGTAGCTTTAATTTTTTAAAAACTATGATTCTCAAAAGTGTTCTTTTATATCTACTTAAGTCTACGAACTATGAAAAATGCTAACCATAAGARAAYATTACCTGAATCTACAGAAAACCAAGTATTTATTAAGGAATTTATTTATCACYAAGTGGCTCTGTGCCTAAACTTAATAAATTGTGCAGTACTTGTCTTTGATGTACAGATTTTTGCATCTTATAGTAGTCCTAGAAAAGGAAATACCTGTCACTTAATGCTATATGCAAAAAGTTGTACTTTAATCACAATAATATATTCTGTAATATGAACATCGATTAGAAAATGCTGACCAGTAATATCATATGTTTTTAAATGTATTATTCAAATTTGGATGATATACTAAAATATTAAATATGCTTTGGAGTGCTTTAAGAAGAGACTTTGTTCCTTTTTCTTTGTGTATCAGGAASCAGAGGATGCTCAAATACTGCAGTGCTTTTTATTTTCATGATAAGAATTTAATGTTTACCTTTTCSAAGGTATTATTAATTTGTGTGATGATACTTGCACAAAACTGAGCTGAAAGGAGTAAACACTATTCTGTTCCTTAGCCAACTGTTRGCAAATAGCTGAGTTTAAGTCACAGTAATACAGGCAACTCTTAGTATGTCTAATTGTCTCTTTCAGGTTATGTAAGTGTATTTTACTAAGCAAAGTTGGAGATTAGATGCAGTCTTCTATTCAACRTGTTCTCTGAGAAGGAGCCATTTTAATTATAAGTTCTTAGTCAAACAATGATCTGCTTATATTGCAGAGTAATGATATTCTTGCTAGTACTATTGTCTGGATGCATGCAAATGAAGATTAAAATAATGTTATCRACAATTAATGATGCATAGCTATTTTAAATCTGTAATGTCAACTGTAAATCTCAAACAAGACTTTCTTTCTCCCAATAATAAAGTAATCTGGATTTAGTTATCGTTTTGTGTTTAATGCGTAATATGTTATACTAAAAGCTACAACAAGTAGCAAAGATTACTATCTACACAGACAACGTGCCATGCAAAAATCTACACAGACATCTCTGAGGAGTAAAAAAAGTAGAATAGTATGGTCAGGGCTTGCATCTAGCTTTGGAAAAGGACAAAATCACTGAGATAAAGTTAAGGATACATAAATGTGAATTTCAAGTACTGTCATCACAGAGGAGGTAAGCTAACAAAGTGTACTGATGAACTTCAGTAAGCAAGACTTCCTGGCTAATCCAGTTGGAAAACAAGGGACAGGTTCAAAAACTTCTTGGAATAGTGAACTTAACAGAAAAAGCTGTATATAACCTAGATATTATTAAAAAAAACCCCTTCAGAACGCTAATGTACAAAATCATCCAGTGTACATAAGCTACTGCTTTTGAGAAACAGAAGGGAGCAGTTAGAAAAGTCTTCATCATTAGATGATAAAAATGTAAAGTCAAAACTACTTTGTTTATACAAGCTTGCAAAGAGAGCATAGAAACAGTTCTCTTAGGTAAAAATGGAAACTGCTAATTTGTGCATTATCAATATCAATTAAACACTGAACTTTGATATGATCAGAAAGAAAAGAGGAAGACTGAGTTCTGCTTTAACAGTGAAAAATATTGTGTCTTTACAGAGTATCAGTATTAATGTGAACATTTGTATCACGTATTGTCACTGCCAAAAGACAKGACAAAATACTTGTCTAAAACCAGTGATGTTTTTTCAACTGCCAATTTAGGATTTTTCAGTGGAATCCACAACTGGGATTTGATGGTTGTAGGCTTACACTCCATCATGTTTGAGAAAAATCCTTCCTAGACATGGTATGTCCTCAAATGTAACACCTGACAAACTGGCTGCAGTTCAACAGACAATGAGTTTTCAGTGATGTCCTGAATTAGACATACCACTAAGTTGGATAGGAAACAGTGCTAAAGTAGTAAGAAATTTAGTGGGAAAACCCGCAGCCAGAWAAGGGCCTATACACAGCACTGAACTTAGGTTCAGTGGTAAGGTGCAGAATGGCATCAATGACTAATGGGTCACCACAAGCTGACATGCTAATTCAGAAGAAAATGGAAAGCAGGAACATCTAATGTTGGAAACTGAAGCCAGGGGAACTGAGAAACTCTGTTCTTGGATGAAGCTCATCTGTGTTGGGTAGCATTCATCTCACCTAACTTTAGACTTGCACAATGTATAATAYGTCTATCTCTGAGCTAGTCATCTAAACTATACATTTGTCAGTGGAGAAAAACAAGCTCTTATGCTGTCTAATTCATCCTTTCCTAATGAACCACTCCCTTTACCTGCTGACTATCAGGAGTTCAGATAACCACTTAGCATGCAGAAGAACACATTGTCCAAATCTTACTCGATGCCCCAGAAGACAGCTAACTCAGATTTTAGAAAGTGTGTCCCTAGTGGAGTACTGTCCCAAGCATCATGCCTAACCAGGCACATTGCTCACTCTTTTTAGT
>NW_028186823.1:2454256-2492906 GCF_003343005.1 Rhea americana | reverse complement strand
AAGAAGCAAGTCCACCCAACCCAAACCCGAAACCCAAGAAACTGAACATATCTTAAGTATTTTTTTTGGCCATGCTTTCCTGCGCAAGATAATTGTGCTGATTCATGAGTCACAAAACATGAAACCACAGTGGTTAAAAAACCCTCCAACTTATATCTTTGAAGTAAGTACTCCAGTGAAAATAAAACATAATGCTAGTGGTGAAAGTGATGAGGCTCATATAATGCTCTCTAAGAACTCAAATATGGCTGTTCAGGAAAAGGTTATCTCTGACAAAATGTGATGCACGCCTAGGAAAGAGTCAAGCATATAGTTGTTTGTCCCCTGCAGCTTAGGAACTTCAAGAGACAGTAACACTATATCTCTGCATTAAGTAGCTTTCTGTGAATTTGTCTTATCACTTGCAAAACCCTGTAAACTTGCAGTATCTACAACATCCTGTGGCAACAAATATCACAATTTAATGTGTGAAAATGTACACCCTTTCATTTGTTCTGATGCCACCATGTCATTGATTTGGTCCTCCTTGTATAAAYGCTGAAAAAGTGAATAATCATTCCCAGATAATCACTGCTCCACAACAACTAAACCAAAGATGACCAGCAAATGTGTGATAGCCAACTGCTGTATTTTTTGCCCTGCTATAAACTCTCATTGGTCAGCTGAAAGTCATAAAGACTCAGGRCTGCTGTGCAATGTGATCAGTAAGTAAAAACATGAAAACTTATGTACCARTAAAATTCCTAAGGCTGCATTAGATATAATTTATTATCATCCAAAAGATGATAGCAGTCCATCAAAGTGTACTATGGATCATTTATGCTTGAACATGTGCCACAGCATAAACCCTTAAGTGCAGCCCCTGAGCACCTTCGTGTCAGTCCAGACCAATAGCATACATTTARCAAAATATCTTATTAACAAATCTGTGTGAACGTCTTCATGAGACTGGGCATCCCACACCCCAGARGAAGGGCAAAAAATCATTCCCGCTAGCTTCCACCATGAGGTGGTGAATCCAGGGAAAAGTTCCTGCCTCTTCCCACTCTCTCATTCCCCTGAAGTAAGAAAGTACACCTTCCCCACAAATGACCCACTGACCCCTTTTCCAAACAAATTAATATTATTGTGACTCAAGTACCTTAATTCAGCTTTTAAACATGCTAAAAGATTCTCCCTCCTGCAGAAGAGCACTAAGAGAATACATTCCACCAACACTCCTGTCTTYGGGGAGACTCGGTTTCTTAGAAATAGTGCTAAGTAGCAGAAATAGTCAGATGAAAAATCTAACTATCGAAAAAACACCCTAAGAGCATCTTAAAATATTTCTGACATTCCTAAAAGGAAACAATGTGATGTATCCATGTTTTAATTTAGAAATTGTCTAATTTTGTAAACTGGGGCTAAAGAGTGTTAAAAAGCCTGAAGCAAAGTGATTCAGTTGTATAGAACCATTTTTTTTCCTTTACCATGTTATTGGCAGCAACAGTGATTTGTGGAACTGCTACTCTTCCTCCACAAGTAATCTCAGCACTTACATAGGCTACTTGCTCACTGACTCTCTGCCAGTGCAAATCTAGATCACAGACCTGATCCTTAWGCAGAATTTGTTCTGCATTTGTTCCAATGACAAAGCATTACATATAGACTTAGAAAAAGTCATTCSAATAAAGTGATTTTATCCTGCCTGTGGTTCATGTTGTAAACAGCTTAGATTCAAGGAGACAGATCCCTCTACCTGTGAAAATTCATACAAGCAAGATACTCCTACCTTCATTCATATAGATGTTTTGAGCACAATCAGATTAGTGTGGCTGTTTAATAAACCATTTCCCCCATCTTTTCCTGAAATTAAGATACTTTCATATCTTATGATGGCTATAATTTGTCCATTCTTTCTATTACTTTTATATAAATTAATTGTATAGCTTCTATAATAATAATCAAGTAGAAACTTGACATTCGGAATGCATCTTTCATACAGATCCACTCACTTGCATCTGTCAGCTTCAGTTCCAAGTAGATATATGTTGCAGGAATTGTTGACAGATACCTAATCTGAAGACCATCATGCCCTTTCAGATTTCTGCCAAGCTGCATTATATTATGTATGCTTTATCAAGCCTTTTATGTCCACCTTTGACAATACACAGTTGTTGTTTCTGTGCTGGCTCCCAGTTTATATTACATTATATGTGCAGTGCATAGACATTCATAAAAAAAGGTTGCTAAGATAGGAAGCCTCTCCCTAGGAAAGTATTTTAAATGCATCTATCAAAGCAGTAGCTATTTATCAAATGAGGTGAATATGACTCACTAAAAACTTGCCTAGTTATTTTAAGGCTAATACTAGCATCCATTACCACAATGTCTAAGCCATTTAGTCTTATTTTCCAAATAAGACTTATTTGGAAAAGAATGGTATAAATAAAATTCCTAGTAGCATTGAAGGAGTCAAATTTCTATCTGTAACACAGAAGAGTGTATTCATCTCTACAGCTTTTGTTAATGTTTTTGTTTGTGTGATGATTGATATATTCACACTGTTCTCTGCTTGGGGGATATTTTTTGTCAGGTTTAGATTTGGGCTTGACGGTTTCTGCTTTATTCTTTCAATAAAATTAACTCTCTTTTCTTCAAGGACAGCTTTTGAAGCGTTTCTTATATATGGCGGAAATATATAAGATTCTCACTCCTTCGAGTGAGATAGATTGATAACAGAATGAGCCTTTTCACCATTCTTATGATCAGCAGCTGTTATCCTATTTTTATCAACAACTTCATTACTGCAGGAATTGTTTTTGCAAAATGTGAATGATGCTGCTGAGATCATTCCACACAGGCAGATTTCTCCACAGAAATTTTTACAGCCAGTTTCAAAAATCTCACTTTAAGAAGTAACCACTAAGTTAATATGGAATAATACAAATTTGTCATAAATGTATGTATGATTTAAAAATGTGGCATGCATAATATGGATGTGATGGGCAAGAATGCAGAACTTTAAATTCCCCAACTATTTTATCCTTTTCATAATGTATATTTCAGCTAGTCACTGTTTCTGTAGGAAGCAATATGAACAGTACACACATACAGACATGATCCTCATGCAACATGCACATTTACTTTTTTTTCAGTCTGGTAAGTCTACTGGGCCCTGACTTGATACACCTACCAATAAAACCTGAAGAAGGAGGGTTGGGCTGTATCTTCTCTTTAGTGTTCTCCTGAATGATGTCCCAGAGCTGCCATATAAACTTTGGATGAAGAATGTAAAATGGCTGGTTTGGGTTCTTCCTGCGATGCTGTACGTAGGGAGTGAACAGATTGTAGTCTGGCTTCTTATACCACTGAGAGGAAAAAGAAAGAGAKTATTTAATGGTATCCAATGTATTTTGAACATGAACTAGCTTCATTCAGGTTCTTTAAAACAGAAGCAAAGTTAGCTGATCAGTATGTTCTTCCTACAAGGACCCCCAATAAGCAGTTCACTGCAGTGGGATGAGCCAACTGTATCTTCCACTCTCAAGCCCACATTAAATCATGGGTTCAGAAAGCCTCAACACAAGGTATGGGCATTAGGATGAACCTTTCTCCACTAGTGCCTCTATCCCCATTGGCAGCAGCAGCAGGTGAAGCAGCCTTAAGACAGCCTGTGTAGGAGGCAGATGGTTTCTAGCATCAGTTGCTAAGGCAGTTCAGTGGATGAAGGTTTAGTTTTTCTACTTGTAGTCTACCCAGCTCTGAGTTCTTCCTGCCAATAACCATCAGATCAACTAGTCCACTGGGGTTGTGCAGCACTAGCCAAGGCAGAGGCTCCCTGAGTGACAACCAGATGGACATCTGCTGCTATCAGCGAGAGAGTGGGCAGCTGGGCACAGATGGTTGTGGGCGAGTGGACACAAAGGAAAGACTGGTGAGGAGGAGGCCTGAGAAATGGGGAAGGAACCAAGAGAGTTTTTTATTAGATTGTATTTTGTTTGGAAAGATGGGGAGAAGGTGGGAAAAAATGGGTGCAATTCTTCATCTTTCCTGATAAAGCCTCCTTCTAAAACCTAATAATGTTTCCTACTTGGCAGATACACCAGAAACCTCACTTTTACAAGAAAATAGCAATGTTCTATAGAAAAAAAAAAGAAGTCATCCATCTAGCCTACAATGCCCATTCCAGTACAAGTGTGGCTACTAGAAAAGCTTTTAACCAATAAACAGATGCAGAAATAGTGTGCCCCACTCCTCAGAATAAGACTTCAGGATTTATTGTGATGAGTGAGAACCAGGAGACTGAAGTACTAAATTTTGTCCTTTGTTTTCATACTGGTTAAGAAAAGCACCAAGGAGATATCTTACCACATTCAGATTTGCAGAGTAGGGGGCAGGATCCCAGGCTACTAAGATAACATCTTTGTACAAAGAGCTGTCAACAAAGTGGTGGTTTGGGTTGGTGAGAATCTGCAAACAAACATGCAAAAGATTGCAGAGTTAAACTTTTCAAAAGCAGCTAGGACCATCCCTTAAAATGAACACTCCTCTCCACTCCGTTCTACATCAATTTTGGTTGGTTTTAAGCAGTTAATTTGAACTTGTTTCRCAAAAATAAAAATTGTGCGTGTATATTTATATATATGTATATAGGTATATATATACACAGACGCACATACTTTTTTATATATATATATACACACAAATACATATACATATATATATATACACACATGTAATGAGACCACTTGAAAAGCTGCATAATTGTATCTGAACATTACAGCCTCTTTTGGGACACAGAGCAGCTTTCTTTGAAAGGCTGCAGCCCCCAAGGATACTATCTTTTCCTTTTTTCYCCTCTTTCTTTTCTTTCCATTGTTTTCTCATGCTTACTTTTCTCAATCTTACTTGAAGTAACTCCAGAAAGGCAAATTAGACCATGACAGTAAMAGCTTGTCTACTTAGAATAAGAATTCCAAGAACAGGCAAATGACAACGCTATTTTTGAAGCAGCAGCCATATCTCTCCGATCTACTACTCTCAGGTAATTCCCTCCTGCATCTCGTGGTACACTGCCTAATCCTCCCATCGTGCTGGATGTTTCCCTTTCACGCTTGCTGGCTTATCCTTTCCCTGACTCTCCATGGCAAACCAGGTCTCTCCGATCCCTCGTGCATCCAGTCTCAGGAACGAYTGAGCTGAATGATTTCAACACTAGTTGAAACAGCGTGAATTTGGCTCCAGCTTTTAAACTAATCAGCATTCCAGACAAATAAATTCATACTAATTTTCATTTCCCTTTAGGTTCCAATGAGCCATATTTGATTATGCACATTTTTTTTTCAGAAAAATAATATTGTTGCCATAGCAATATTCTTCCTACCATAAASTTTGAGCTTAATGACTTTCCATCAGCTTTCCACAATAACAGCAGAATTAGTCTTCCTACCATCAGCACCCCTAAATTCCATTTCTCAGAGCAGTTTTTGTCTGAGGATGTACTTTCTTTAGAGTATAGAGTAAACAGACCAAAGGGTCAAGCTTTTAAAAGCTTTGTTCTACAATTAACACACAAAGAAGCTCTTACTTGGCTTTCAAAAAGCAAGAGTTCTTTAGAGGGGTTGTCTACACAAGCTTCATTCTTAGTGAGCCTGCATTTATATGTATGAGATGAGTTTCTCCGGGAACAGCAATATCCGTTGTGGCTGTGCTCGCATCCTTCGTGTCCTTCAGGCTTCCACAGCAGAGAACATGAAGGAAGGAGAGGGCCAAAACTGCCTTTTAATCAATTAAAGGAAGGAATTTCCAGTAGCAAGGAGGGAAGGAAGGTCAGAAAATCTGTATGGACATCACATCCTGAATATCTGTAGGGAAAATAGCCCTTAGTAAGTGAGCTGCACAGATTTCACTCCTGGGGAGGGAAAGGCCAGTCTCTCTGCAGGAGGCCAGAGTGTCAAGGCTGGCCTCTGACCTCTCTGAAGGAGCAGAAAGGTGKTGGCAATAAGCATGTTTGTGAGGAAAATGAGGGAAGCTATGTGAGCTGACCCGGTCTGACTTTTAGAAATGCACTGCAGTTTCTTGAGAGGTCATGTGGAGAATAAGCAACACACAGAGCAGCACAGGAGGCTACAGAAATCTCTATTATCATCATGGCAGGACTATACCACRGCAGTGTCTGAAGCCAGGAGGATCCCAATGCACCACTAGCAGCAGGGATCAGCTGATTTACCCATTTAGTCTTTCCACATTCACTGTGTAGCTAACAAAGCTCAAATCACCCTCTTGAGGAGCTTCTGTCTTCTCTTACAGGGGGAGATTAGTCAACTAAATAAAGTTTCTAAACCCGCCTCCTTGCCTGGCACAGGAGTTCAGGCAWGGTCAGCAAGCAGGACACCCAGATATTAATTATTTTGACTAATAGCAAACAACAGTAAAATGAATAATAGTTTAAAAAGAGAGGTAAAATAAATGACACTAAGGTAAGTGTTCTGCAATACATTAGTTTCAGCAACGAAGCCAGCTTAATGTATTTCTACTTCCTCCTCCATATTAAAAGAAGAGAGTATAACTATCTCAGATGATAACTTCAATGATCTAGTCTGCTCTGCAGCCTCACAATGAACTACAAAACCAGTGTGAAAAGAATGACAGTGAACAGCATTCTTTRAGTTCTAGCAAGCAACATGATGTTATACACACAGAAAAAAATATCTGCAAGGATGGACTTTACATGAGCAAAGAAAAAGAAATAAATGAATCCACAACGGTAATAAGTATTAAAAATTCTGCTAATTCTGCAATCATACTATGGCCATTGATTTCTTAAATTCATCCTTTCACATTATTTCACAAAATTTCACAGTAATTCTATTATTTTTCAGCTGCATTTCACAAAGAGGAAAGAAGCTTAGTTTGCTCAAGACTGGAGTTCAGGAAATAATTCTGTAAAAAAATTAAAAGACAATCTCAACCATAAGGTGTCGCTATAGCTYAACATACATTTTATTTGTTGGCACCCATATGAAGATCACATTTTCTGTTTCAATTYAGATGAGCAGCCCCATGTTAGGCGTAATATCCAATGTTCATTAAAGTATTTTACTACCTTGTTCCTACTAAATTTTTACAGAATGCTGACTTGCCTAAAGTTATGCATTAAGATAACTCAGTTTCCATTTCTTTTGCCTTCCAATGAGGAAATAATTGGGGAACAGGAGAGTATGAGAAAAGAGCTCTGGGACCCATGCAGCTCAGGCTTTCTGAAGATTCTGGAGGCAGTGTGGGGAAGGTCTTCTCTACTGATGGCTCTGGCATCCTGTAGAGCCTTTACACATCAGGACACATCAGAAACTCTACAAATCTGCTCTTCAAAACAAGAATATCAAATAACTACTGCAATCACTACACCAACAGCATATGTGAACATCTTTTACCTGCTCTACATCATGATTGTTAAAATTACTAGCTGTTTCCCTTCAAAAAAAAAAACTTTATCAGAAATTATTGTAATCTTGTACAGAAGTAATATTAATTTGAATTCACAAATATAAGATCTTACCTGTGAGTTAATGATTCGCATGGTTGTTTTATTTCCAACATCTTTTTCATAGCCACGTGTTGGAGCAGAATTAAATCTCAGAACTGCATCATGAGAATCTAGGAGCACAATGAGGAGTCATAATGTTTTTCTTAGTAAAATAAAACAGTGAAATAACATAACAGGAAAAAAACCTGAAATGATCTAAACTAACATAAAACTTACATACTTCACTYAATTTTGATTTTCTAAGGATGCTAAATATTCTACTATGAGCAAATAAAAATCCTCTTGCCACATGTTATTACTAGTATTAAAATCCACTGCAAAAAGCTTAGAATAACCTATTCATTTAGCTTGCAATCCTTAAACAGTTTGCTTAATTGGCTAAAATTAGTATGGAAAGGTTATTAGTATACTCAGTACACACTATTGCTCACTATTTCTACTGCAAAAYTTACAAAGAATTACTCCACACAAAAGTGTGTTAATTACAGTTATATCTACTTGCAGATTTCAATGAATAACAATGCTTAACCATAAGCTCATGTTTCACCATATTTTATGGGACCTCAAAACCTCAAACCTACTCAGACCTACTAATTGAACATACCTATTCTCAAGGTTAGCATAGGTCTTGAAGAATCTATGTAGGGATGTCAATTCAAAACCCTGCTGTAGTACAGAAACTCTGAAGATCCTTTGGTAGCTAAGATCTAACAGAACTGAACTGTCAAAGYTTTCCCACAAGTTGTTGATCTCAGAGTCATGCAAAACAAAAAGTAGCTATGGGTCAAGAGCAGACACTGTGTATTTCGTAATTCTCTGTTTAGGATAAAAGGTAATCACCCTCCCAGTGTTTAAGGAGATCTCGAAGCCCCAAAGGTATGGAGGAGAGTGAGAAAAGATATCCACTGTCCAGAAACACACTGCTCCTGCCAGTATCCCTCTGTTYGGTCCATTTGGTTTTATCCCTTCTACCAATAAAAACAGAGAACATCATTCAGAACAGAATGGGTACCCATAGATAATTTATACAGTTATTTATCTCTAGTAACTTAAAATTTGGTTGTCTATAGCTCAGGACTGGAGTAAGCAGGAGTTTCCTAAGAGAACTAATGTGCTTTAATGATCCCATCAAACCCTGATTTTCCTTTCTTTCGTGCCTTTTCCTCCAGAAGAAAAAAAGACAAGAAAGTGTGTGTGATATGAAGCAAGCAGTCTAACTCTCAGCCAGACTTGCTTGCTTGAACATGATGAGTTTGAAAAGAGAGATTTTTCCAGATGYCCACTGAGCTCTCAGAGGCTGAGAAGGGTAGGCTTTTTCTATGTCCCTAACAGGTATCAATACCCAGTCTCCATTTGCCTAAATCTAAGCATCTTGATCTTCTAAAAACTAGAGGACATGAAGTCAACAAAGGCTACAGATACCCCACATTTCTGGAGAAGACAAAGAAAATCAAGAATCCTTCACATTTGGAACCCGCTAATGAATTTTAAAAATGTAAATTTGGYCCCGTATTCAACAATTTTTGACAATATCTTTTGAGCAACTGTACAGGGAAATGGGAACTGTATGGTTCACACATTGCGAAAGTGTGCTACATTTCCAACATTACTTATGCTGGTTCTTCAYCTCAAATTTAGAAGACTTTATTTTACTGTAAAACACTTGATCAAGATGCAGTCACACATTGATCATAGCTGTTTTTAAGTTAACTGACTGTAATGTTAGTATTTGCAGATAATGAGTTTAAAGTTACAAAATGTTTGATTTTTGTTTGGTGGTCCCTGTTACTTACTTAGATGAATGTGATAATAACAAAACAGTTCTCTCTCCTATTAAATAACATAATCATGACGGGAGTCTTCGCAGTGTTTGCACTGTATTTCCAATCCTACTTTAATTCAAAACCAATCAGAAGGGAGGCCAAAAAGGCAGAACATAAATTAAAATTTCAGCCTGCATTTCTAATAGGAACACAGAAGAGGGAGCTAAACGTCTGGGAAGAAAAAGGTCCTGCAATACTGCTTTTGTAGGCCTTTTTTTTTTTTCTTTTTGAAGGGTAAATAGTAAAAAAGCTTTTGTGTGCAGGAAATTCACAAACCAAGTCTGTACAGGGTATGACTGAAGAACCAGATCTTATGTGTGCAGTATTGTCCTCCCTCACCAAYGATGAGGACTTCTCTATGCATCTGGGGATACCGAGGAGCTCAGCACTGGTGCTAGGCTGACTCCAGAGAGCAGTAAAACTGGCCCCTGAAGGTGCCTCCAAACTGGCAGGCTACTCAACCTTTCAATCAAGAGGTTGAAAGGCAAACTTTGGGAAGGGACAGTCTTCTCCTACTGCTATGCATGTATAGGAATAAAAAAGATCTTAAACAAGCTGGTCTCCYTCTTTGCAGTCCGAGTCTTCTTCCAATGTCAAGGACTAAGTGGAGTTGGAAGGGTACATGGACAGACCAGGAGCTCACCTGTGACAGACATTATTTAGACTGCATAAGCCTAATTTCTTCCTTGTAAGGAAAGTAATATGGGTAGATGCTGGTGCTTYCATTTTCCATAGATCAGCCTTTTAAGTGGCAAACACTGGCACTACATGTCCAGTATACTTGTACTTCCAAGGAGCTGCAGTGGCCACTAAGACCCATACACATGAATGAGGCCCTTCTAGGACAGCTTTAAGCAGTCAGTTKTCCTGTCACTGTCCTGGGCCATGCTCCCTACCCAGCTAAAAGTATCTGACAACGGCCTGGAGGACAGGTCAAAAAAAAATCTTTTGTGACTCTTGCTGCCTCACAGGCCCAGTATAACAGCCAGGGGTTATCTGGGATCAACTAGGAGCAGATCTGAAATTGTGACACAGGCCTTAGCAAAGACAACATCTCTTCCCTTCAGGTGGCATCTGATGAAAATTTCCAATTAAATCAAAAGCTCTTCTGTCAGTGAATGGCACAAGCTTTCTGTGCTCACAGTATTTCTGAGAAAATGGATACATACAGGAGCATAAGGACCACTAGGTATTACTTCAAGCACCAAATTCCATACTTGTTGTGCTGGTATATAAGAGTGYGCAGATAAATCAGTATGATTTCTCCATTACAGTACTAATCACAGTACTGCTATAAACCAGGTGACTGACAAAAGATTTTGTTTCAGTCAATGATAATACATTGTAGAAAGGAGGAATATTTCACCTTAGAGGTTTCTAAATCAGTGGGGCTTCTTGTGAATTGGAGGTTACCCTGGTTTGATTTTAGCTGGAGGCAGGCAGGGCACCTGTGCTGTGCTGGAAACCTATTAGACTAGTTTGATACTGACRGAAGTTTTAATATATCCCAGATATTTAAAGGAAACCCATCTGTGTCAAAGAGATGATACAGCGCGATGAAGCAGCTACTGGGATGTGAAGTCCTGGAAGGTGGGAGGATTAACAAGTGCACATCAAAAGGTTTTCATAGGAAGCTGAAGGAGATAACTCTTCTCGCTCCAAAAGCAGGTTTGAGACACACATTTCATCCTTTCAATACTTTCAGCATACTGGATATGTACTACTAAAATGAAGAACTACTGACATATTAACATGATAGTTACACTCATTTTTGAAAAGAAAACGAAATTGACCTGGATTAATCTTATGATTCCACAACCCTTTTCTGAATAGTTATCACAAAACTACCAACTGGAAGCAGGGAATTCTGYGAAATGTTGATGTCTAAGCACCTGTAAACCTCTTTTATTTAGTGCAGCAATGGAAAAACAGTATGAAGAGGTACCTGAACTCATTTAAAATTACACTTGGAAAAGAGGTCAGAGGACCTGACTTCAAGTCATGAAGCTCCTCAAGGATCTGACTTCTATAGGTAAACACGTAGCAGATGAAGAAGATGCTGTACTGCTTTTTAGCACAGAAAAGAAAATTCAGCCTGGCACAGCAATACCACAAGCAGTTTTTCTATGAACCACCAAAAAAATACAGATAGGTACAACACAGCTTTTCAGGACCAAAGTCTGAACATGGTTCTAAATCTGCTGAAGAAATAAACTCACAACTCAGCAAAATGTCATACATGGCAGATCTGATGAAACCAATGCCTGCTTTATACTACTAGCTGTAATATAATAAAAGGGCATCATTGCTTTGTTAAAATCAAATTATGACTTCAGGCCAGATTTTCCTTTCAGTTATATTGTTCTAAAAGAGAATAGCTTTACTTACATCTATAAGCTTACGCTGATAAAACACTGGCAAGAGAGAACAACTGGACTTTACAGACTTTTGCCTGAGAAGAATTAATCTTCCAAAAGATGAACGTGAATACATACATGTACATACATATGCACATGAACAGATGCATTTTACCCACCTATTTCATCCCCTAGAGAGGAGTTCAGTATTGCACCAGCAGACATAACTACAGCACAGCTCCCAAAGCCATGTGTATACAATTTGCCCAGTGGAATTTGGGGAACATGCTTTTCCCATCCAAGAGTGGAGAAGGGAGCTTCCTTGCCATCTATTGTTTTCACATTCACCCTTTGTTTTAGCTCACAGAAAAGCTGGTCTCCTGTCAGCTTGGAGTTTCGTTTCCCTTTGAACCGCACCCCATGTTTATTGGTGCTCAAATAATCTTTCATTGCCTTCTGTAGTCGAGGATTTAGCATCTTGGAAGAGACATTCCCTTTCCAAAGCTTGTAAAGAAAGGATTTCGACATTGTGGAATATAGCCCATCCCAGTCATCAGATTCGTCAAGCATCTGGCTTCTCCTGTGCCTTGTGTTTCTTCTCCTCATTCTTCTCTGGTGGCTCCAGTTATTCTGTAAAACATTTTCCTTTGGATTATCCTCATTGACCGAGATGAATTTTGCTATCTCTTGAAGGCTGTTGTGTGACTGAGGCTGACCAGCAGCAAATAAATAATCATCACTCGCTTGGTAGAAAGCGCTTTTTGATTTTCTTCCTATCTGGGATGGAAAAAAATCATCTTCTCTTCTGAAGGCATCCTCCAAATCAGTCCATTTTTTAATACTCCCAGTCCCYGATTTAAATGTACCTAAAAGATCTTCATTAAGAAGTACCTCATTCTCATCAATAGTTTCAGAGAATGAYGGATCATGTATGGCACCCATTATGACTCTCTGCTTGCCCTGAATGGGCAGAAGCCTCTTAGTTTCAAYGTAAGAAAAGGAACTGGGAACTGGCTCAGCAGTGTTGCTATCTGTAAAATAGATGAAGATCACCAAAAAAAGTAGACCCCATGCAAAGATCCCAAACAGCATGAGTTGTTTCCATTGCTTCAAGTTAGGTTTCATGGCAATGCCTTTACCAGCTCCTCTGTGCCTTGAAGTATTGGTGAAGGAAAATGAAACCTGGAAAGAATACCAAATATTAATCAGGAAGGGTTCTAAAAATAGATACAGTTCAGAAATATCTTAGCAAATTTTGATAGAAGGTGCAGAATTAATCTCTGTTCTGTAGCATGGGAGATTCAAAAGCAGAAAAAAAAAGACTCCAGGGCTTGCAGAAACTGCAGGAGTGACACGCTTTGGCTCTAACCACACAGTGACAGCTGCTAGCTACAAAAGAAGCTGGTGGCCAGTTTCTACAGTAACACTGGATCCTGCCTTCAGGGAGATCATGTGCCTGCCTGCTTCTGCTGCTGTAAGGAGCATACCATAATAAGAACAAAATCAAGCTCCAAGCCTGGCTGTATGCATATTAGAGGAAATATTAGCTGCTTTCTCTTTGCCATGAAAAGTCCTTTTGCAGTGAGAAAAAGCCTGGCCACAAAGGGACCAAGCAGGGAGCATACATTCCCCCAGGTCCTCCTCTGCCTACATCCCTGAAAAAAACAGTGCTTTGTGGGTAACATTGAGGAGATATARGGGAAAGTATCCTATGGGCTGGACGGAGGGGAATCTTTTCTTCAGCTGGCATGTACTGCATCAGTGGGACAAATAGTTTGCTGGGAACGGAGGGCAGCCTAGAATCAGATGCTAAATCAGATGAGAAAGACAACTGTACTTCTGCTAGAGATGCTGCACGCTCACTAAGATGACTTGGAGGAATATTCTTAAGGGGTGAGGAGTTTGCATTTTCTGAAAAGGTTGACAGCTGGCACAACTAATTGAATATACACATCTAGGATGGAGAATTCCTTAAATGAGACAGGGAGAGGAGTTTTGACTAGGTCTAGAATCTAGACTTGGAAATCTGTGCTCCACTAATCCCCAGGGATTCTGGCCAGTTTGTCCACTAGCAGGGATGCCTTCTCGATAATGAACCGGAGTGTGATTGAGAGGAGCTGCTTTCCAAGGAAAATACACTAACACATTCCGGGAAAAAAAGGCCATCACACATACTTCTAAGTTACTCAGTTGGTCACCTACTCAAGGAAGTAGCCCAGGGAACAGTGGCTTAGGAGGATTGGAAGTTATCTATCATTTTTCATCAACATGTGTTTTGGGTTATCATGGGCCTGCTATGCATCAATCTAGCCACCCAAGAGGCTTAAGTGAGTCCACAGACCTGCCTGAATGACCCTGCAAACCCATATCCTTACTTTGCGGGCTGCACACTGCAGTATGAACAGCTGCTGCCCACACCTCAGATGTGATGTTCAGAGGTGCAAAGTCTGTAAGGTTAGCTAGCTCCTGAAATGCCTTGGAGCAGTCTGGCCTGAATGAGTCACTGTTAGTGAGAGCCTGACAGGGAGACACCTCTCTTCATCATACACTGGTTTTGTCTGTTGTTATATTAAAATCTCAACAAATGTCCTGTCTCAAAGTGTCATTAATCAATAACCACACACACCATTCAGTGTCTCTCCTGCAGGCTGTCCACTCACTGCTTCCTGTGCTCTTGTCTGAAGAAGGAAACATGAACTCACCTGCATAATCACTTGCATAATCAAGTGGCCTGGTCTTTGGTGGCAGAGTTAGCTTAAGAAAGTCCTGTCCTCCCTTGGCATAAGCCATTTATTCACCTCCCTGCATCGTATTCATCTAATGCTTCAGATGCAACATTGCAGGGTAAATGATGTATTACCAAGTGACAGATCACTTACCTAATCTAGATTAAAAATAATTCCTTTCTCTTGGGAGTTTTGTTTCTAACCTATTCATTTCAATGACCAGCTAATAGTGGGACTTAAAAGCCACTTGTAACAGCCAACTGTGGTCAGAAAAGGGTAAGTGGAGCGGGGGTAGGCATGGATTTCTTTAACAGGCTCTGCCTCAGGAGCCACCATCGCATCAAACCACTGCCAAACAGCACACACAACTTGCACATGTCTAACAACACACTGGCTGGTTGACAACTGGGCAGGACCAAAATCATTGTCATCATACACTATCGGTTTTCCGAAAGGTACGCTGAATATAAAGTTTACAAACAAGTTTAAGTAAGGCTGCTTTTTCACATCACTGTGAAATGGGCAGTTACACTGGTTTAAGTTCCTCAGTCCTTCCCTTGCACCATGCCTAGGGTGAGGGTATTTTTGTGTTAACTGGGTCAGCTCCTTTATCTGTTTCAGTTTGGCCACACATACAGTTGTTCCAGCACAAATGAGGAGATTGTCCACCACAATGCAGAGGCGAGAGCAAACCGCAGGTGGTATTAGCAGGGATACTTCAGACTAGTATTTCTGCTGACCTCTTTGGAATGTGAGGCCACAGCATTACATTTCCAAACACGGTCTATTTTAATAGTCTAGACAAAGCCTAGAACAATAAAAAACCAAGCTGACTCGGGGACTTACAGCAGTGTCCAGACAGAGAGGTGATTTATAATGTCACATCTGTATGGCCGAATTTCATTGCAAACAAATTCATTTCTAACACACTGAGAAGAGTTCATGAGTATGACGACCCTGTGCTTTGCACACATTTGGCTTAGCTTACACAAACCACATGGAAGGAAAGGCTATTACTCCAACCGACCCATTTCCTAGTTGCACTCTACTGTGCAGTAGATAAGATTGTTCTCTTCAGTATCTCAACACTTTCCCCCACCTCTTCCATTTTTAAATCACTACAGGCTATGTCCTGTGGGAGTCTACTTATAGTTGTGCAACGGAGATCTGCCCTAAAGTTATTGCAACCTGCCCACTCATCAGTGTTGGGATGTTTTGCATTTTTAAATCGGCATTCTTCGCCTGTCTGAACAGCTTTCATCCCTTTTTATCATTTACCCTGCTGTGTTTCCCCAGCACTTTTCAACATGTGGCTTCCAAAACACTGTATAAATTAGCCTTTGCTCAGTCAGATATTCCTGCTGAATACACATTTCTTACAGGATCTGTAAAAGAAGTATCTTGTAGAACTTTAACAGACAAGCTTGCAGGAAGTATATGCTATAAAGGAAGAAGTCACTAATATTTTCCACTGACTTGTGCAGCAAGTTCAACCACTAACTTAAACATAATTCATCACAAAATCCTGTATTTTTCTCAAATTTTCTAAGATTTGCTATACTTTAATACCAGAAGATATGAGAAACAGAAAGGGTTTAGTTTTCTTAATTCAGGTGTGAGAATATGAAAGTTTTTAATTATCTGTCCTAAGGCATGCTTGGTGCAGTAGACAGCTTCAGCAGAAAGAATTAGCCTGGAGTCCTAAATTTGATATTCAGGTTACAATATGAAAAAGGGATGAGTTATGTTATTAATTATTTTTAAATAGTGGATTCTTTTTCCCTGATACTTACACGGTCATGAAAGCAAGCTTATAATTATTGGTATGCACATCAGAGAGTGCACATATTTACCTTTTATATGCAGCAAAGTTATCTGTGCAAACCAAAGAATTGGCATACAGTAATGTATTTGTCAACATTGCAAGCAAAAGGAGAGACACCAGTAAGAATAAATCGGAAAATTTACATATTAACTACTGCAGAAGCTTATCTACAATCCCTTGTTGCAAGTGGGGCCTCAAAAAGGATACTCAAATCTCTGGAAGACCTGAGCTATGCAGGCAAACCTCTGTGCTGCTTTAATGTTTTTTGCTCACAAGAAAAGCCTTGTCCTCCAGCAGTACAGCTGAGCTGGAAGCGAATTCAAGGTCATTACTGTGTTAGTTATAAGAGGACCCCTACAACCTCACAGGATCTTGAAGGCTCTGAGTGGAAAGCTGCACTAAGTCCGAAGAAATATCAGTTTATCTTATCCCCTGCGGCACTAAACATTAAGTCATGTCCCACTTCAGCCCCAGCAGCTTCTCACACCTCGCGGATACTGGCTTTTAGGCGAGAGAGCAGCCTCTTGCCACAGTGCCCCCTGCTTGCAGCAGACCCCTCTGCTGCCCAGTGGGGAATCTTCCCCCACACCATCTGAGGCACGTGCTTGGGCTCACAACGTGCTTCTGAAGACAAGGCACCTCAACTGCAAAGAAAAAAGCCATCTGTGTAGGAAAACAGAAATGATGAGCATAATGAATTATACTGAGTGAATAAAGAAAAGCAGCCAGTGTCATAACTATATTCAGTGAAGTCCACTGGATCCCTGAGGAAGAAACTTGTATCTCTCTGTGCTCATCGTGTAGTTTTCAAACCTGTCAAACCAAATCTGTATCAACTTTAAAATTATCATTAACATAGCTTCTTGTCTCCAACTTCAGAACTCCTTCCTGAATTACTCTCTCCACTTAGAAGCAATGAGAACGCTGGAGTCAAACCTCATGCTTTGACAGGAGAAATAAGCCTGCACTTAGGGGGAAAACCCCAAGACCTAAGCAAACCCAGTTACTTGTTCAGCATAACAAGCAGCTCCTGTGGCTGAAGATTTTGTTTTGCTACATCTCCTACCTGATGGACTCTTTCCACCATTAGCTCATCTAAACTCCAACTGCCATACGGACGGAAGTTTTTTTCCTGCCCAGTCAGGTTGCTTGCACAGAAGCCATAAAAAGCATGAGGCAAAGTACAAATCAGTGAGATGGGAAGGAAGGGAAGACTTACTTATTTGCTTAATAGAAGTACTCTGAAAAATAAAGGCAAACAAGAAGAGTATCTTTGAAGCTTCCAGAAAACAAAGACAACTCTTCAGCTAAAATTAATGGAAGCTGATTTTCCAGAAGCAGTGCTCGCTTATAGGAAATTTCATTTTGCTACGTTAAGACGCAAGAAACAGAAGAATGCTGCCCCCCCATATAGCCTACTATTTTGCAACAAAGCACACTTTTAATTTTTCCAAAGTAGGCCTCCTGACTAGTTCTTAAAATGAGAAGAGATGGATGAGGGAGATTTTTTTCTTTTCCTTTGAAACATTCCTCCCTTTCAACGCTGTCTATTGTTAAATTAATTTGTACAGACCCCAGCAGCTCAGAGGTCAGAACGGTTCAAGTTGATGTTCTAAGCTGTGCACTGTTATGTTAAACAGGGTTTTTCTTGGCTGCAGCTTTGCAGCGGGAAGGTCACCTTAGGGTTATTCGGGGTAGCAAATGTTAGCTGTGGGCAACCATTCCCAGAGGGTTGAGAATCAGACCGGGGTTTATTTGATGGAAAGCTTAGGCAGCCTGAACAGATAGCAAATGCTTCTTTAGTCGGCTTCGTCTCTTAGTCAGCTAATTCCAGTGTATTAAGAAACCTCTGGCATAGGGCAAGACAGCTGGAGGCTGCATTTCCAGGGCAGGGAAGCATACTCATCCTCTCCTGTGAGAAGTGCCAAAGTGGTTTTAGCATTAGCACATCACTTCTGCAGCGCAGGACATACAGTAGGCAGCAACAGACAGGCAAGCCTGTGGGGAGTGGTGACTGCCAAAAGATGTATATTAGTCTGTTGATGGCTTGGGCACTCGCCTTACTGGCTGTGATTAGGCCTCCTAATTAATGAATCTCTTTTGGACAACTTCCTTGTTAGTCCCAATAAATCTAGCTCCTTCCTTCAACATTATTTTCAGAGGAGTCAAGCTGCATTCAGTGTTTTTTGTGTCAATATAAGAAAATGCTTTCTGAAACAAAGAAGAAAATATCCAAGCAACTCAGAAGTACGTTTTCGCAGTATTGCTCTGTGCCTTTTTAACCCATATCCAGTTATCTTCTTCTTAGGGAAGACTCCTTGGGAGAGATGCATATGATAGTGTTGCTAAGCTGAATCACTCACTAAAGGTGAGCCAAGCATCCCAAGTCTGGGCATTTTGAAAGTGGAGTCTTCGGTTCTTGTTTGTTTCTGAGGATTCAAGTACAGAGCACGTCTGTTTTWAAATTTTCTCATAAAACCTTACATTTTAAGCTAAAGTGGGTAGGGGGGACTTTGTTTTTTTTATTTTGTTTTGTTTTGTTTTTCGCTAATGACCCATTTCCTCAGACTGTAAGAAAAATTACCAAATATAGTGAGGCTTGCGGTAAAACTCAAGCTGGCAACCCTGCAGCTGGAGAAATGATCAGCAGGGCTTCTGCCAGGAAACGTGTCCTAGATTATGCTTTAGGAGCATGGGGGCTTAGATCCATAAATCTCCAGATTTTAGTGGGAGGTCAAAGCTATCTTCTAAGCATCTGATATCCCACTCTCCACTCTCCATCATCAGGTTCAAACTGCTTGGCACTGAAACCAGCTATCACTTTGCTACAGCCTTCAGTACCGCCTGCGCAGCCCAGAGACCGCATAGAGGTTATGTGAGTGAGGGCTGACAGGAGAGAAGTAAAAATAATCATACTAGCTCTTAGCCTCACATGCAGGCTTTCCTGCTGCCAATGGAAATGATCGTCACAGTATCAAGGGCCAGGGAAAACCTGGCTTCTGTGGTGACTGGCTGTACCTCTCAGTTCAGTCCCCATTTATTCACCTTGCAGCACCTCTTCTCACTAGCCACAACAGTGACCCCATCTCTGATGGACACCGACACTCAACACTCTGGCCAGAATTTCCTTCCAAATTTTAGGTCGGGGAAAAAACACAACCTCTTTTTCTTTTATGGACTAGTTATGAGCTGACTACAGTCTTGGTATCATAACTGAAGGTTTCTACAGAAAAGCATTAGATTTCACTACACATGAAATTCAGAACAACTTCAGTGTAAATCATTTCCAGGCTCCTCAAAGGAAACTACAAAGGGGCAGAAGTATCACATAGCTCTACTGAAAATAAGCAGTTCTCACAGCATAATTCAAATCAGCTCCTACATCCTCTCAGAGAACCCTTCACACCTCCATGTCCTCTCCATACTCAGCCTCACCTGCTTTCCTCTCCTTGCCATTTGCTCTTGCCTTATCTTTGCAGTGCCCTGCCCCTATTCACAGCAAAGGTTCAAGGCTGCTTTGAGTTCTAGCAAATGCCAGAGGTGCCTGCTTTCAAAAAACAGGACATTGCTACAGAGCCACCACTTTGGCCACTGTCCCTAGCATGTCCTCACAATTAGTAGAGAAGCAATTAAGGTATCTTTATACCACCTGAAGAACTACCAGCTGGCTGTTTTTGGCAGCTTTTGGTCAAATTTCTGCCATCACAGCATTGTCTCTTGGTTCAAGCATGAGGAGGGAAAAAAAATCAGTTCCTATCTACATCAGTATAAAACCTCTGCAAATATCCAAAGATATTGCAAGTCATCTACAAAGTGAAATCCAGTATGCCAACAGATAATCCTGGAGAGATCCAGCTTTGCACAAAGAACACCACAGCTGGTTATACTCCTGCATCTATGCAGCTCCTATCTGCAGAAGGTGTCTCAGAGATCAGGCCCTAAAACAGCTCATGGGTTTTTTTTATGACATTTGTGAGTGTCTGCTCCCCCCTCCCCCATAAACTAAAAGCTTTACTAGTTAGTACTGCAGCTGCTCCCAGGGGGCTTGATTAGCATCAGGGTCCTGCGAAGCCACATGCTGTGCATTTGCACAAGGAGGGTGAGCTGAACATGCAAACTGGGTGGAGACAAAAGCCAGGAGTAGAAACAAGGCAATCGCATGGACAGCCACCACTTGTTTGCTCATCTTCCCTTCATTCGTAACCATCTTACTAATGTATTCATTTTTTATTGCCAAGGTAGGGTTAATGAGGAGGAAGCAAGGACATTGAGAGAGAAAGAAGGAAAGAAGGAGGACAGAGGATGTCGTGCAGCAGAGACAGGGAGGAAGGAAGGCTGGCAGCAGGACATTGCAGACGGCAGGAAGACAGGGGCTAGCGGCAGAAAGACTGAAAAGATGCCCGCAGCTGTACTGAAAGAGTAAAACAACGCCTGCCAGAGGCCTCAGCACCGAGAACGAACAAGAACCGGAAGCAAAATCTTCCCCATATCAGAGCTATCAAATCCTTCCCTCCAGGGGAACACCAGGTAGATCCTGCTCCTGCTGAGGGCCCATGATGTCTTACCCTATTTCTCCCAAGCAGCTGAGGGAACAGAGGCCAGTATGTCCCTGCAACAGGCTGGAGATCTGACAGGGGAGCAGGACCCTCTGGCCGCCTTGAGCAGGCAGCTGCGAATCCCATGCAGAGCAGCTCCAAGTTGTGGGTGCCTAGTGACCTAGAGCATGAGTAGGAGTTGCTGCCTATCTTCAGCACAGCCTGGCTTTCTGTGGGATCGATCCTCCTCTGCTCACTCCTTTGAGGACGTAACAGGAGTTTAATCCCTTTCCTCCTGCAAAATTGCAGTTCAGAGAAGCCCGTGTCTATAGTCTGATGTAATGTAAGCAAACATGATTGCAGGAAACTCTTAATGCCCTGAAACAAAACAGAGAGATACAGAGAATTGGATAGTGTACTCAGTGTCTAATAAAACATTAAAAAAAATTCAACTAGCATACATAGTTGTATTAGCAGGGCAGGGGGGAATCTATTTTTAAGGGATAGCTTTTGATACTGTACTTGCAAAAACACATAATTCAAAAAAGGAAGGAAGTACTTTGAGGGTTTTTTATTTAAAGCCTGACAGGATAAACGAATCACCGTCTCATTAAATCACACAAATCTCAGTCTGCACACAAGACTGAACCACGAGAAATAGAACGTTACAAATCCGCATGCAGTTCTACACTGAGAACACAACAGCTCATTTTATTTCTGCTCTTGGCAAGGTTAGAATTTCTGCTCTATAAATGCTTCTAGATACTATATTATTTGAACTTAATGCAGCAGTAATTGCACTGAAAAAGAGCATCTGAATTGCTTCCTGAGAGAAACATTTATACTAACGTCCACGTGCTGCGTGGTTACAAAAGTCTGTTGCAAGAGGATCACAATAACTTGACCAAACCCACAAAGTGGTCCAAGTACAAATGGTTTGAGAAGTTTGGTTTTCCACTGAACGCACTGCTTCTGAGATATATCTGTATAGTAGTAAATTTTACATCCACGGACTATGTTTCTACTGTACATTTCAATATAGCAAAGACTATAGCAGTTTGCAATGTATTGCTTTTTATTATCTTTTTATTAGATTCTATCTTTTTACATTTGTTCCAGAAAGCAAGCAAGCCCTTGTTTTAAAAACCCTAAAAAGAGGAACAATGGTAAATAAACTGTTCTCCATTTCTTGACTCTATCTTCATGCCAATTCCTATTTGCTTATAAATTGGCAACATAATTGTAAGAGATCATTTAGGAAATTATCACTGTTGATGTCTCATTTCTATATACTCACACATACAACATGCCTTGTAGGGATTCACTTGCCCTAGGCTAAGTTTGAATGAAAAGTTTCTCCCTGGGAGGAGGTCTGCCAAACTTAAGTATGAAGTAAGTTTAGCCCTTGTTACATTACAAATACAATCCAAAATTGAAGTTTCTTGGACTGAAACACTTTTTTAAAAAAAATATTTTAATACTTAACATGACTATGCTGATGATAAGCCAGCCTAGCTGGGATGTTTTATTTGGCTTCATAAAACAAAATAAAGCGATATTCATATTTAAAGTTGTCTTTTCTTTTTTTCTCCATTCTGGCATTGTTTTATGCATGGCTGAAAGCAATATTACTTTAAACTCCAAGTAGATCCACAGAAATCTCTTCTGTGGGGGATACAGCTGTCTGTAACCTGATACTAACCACTGGAACTTGAATCCTACCTAACTGGAAATTCTGCAGAGAAACAGGATGTCTGAGCTCTACCGTCATGAAACCAGTATGAGGAATACTGTCAATTAAGTGAAGGTTATGGGTTGGATTCTTCATAGCTTTATTCTTTGTGCAGTCATTACAGCCCACATGCAATGCAATGCATGTAAAATATTACCATTCCTCCCTTCCAGCACTTGCCACTCACTCCCTAGAAGTACATGTGACTTTACAAGGTGGAAAGTAATGGGAAAAAGGCTAGGATCTCTGAAAGCTCTGACACTATTATAGTAGTGAAAACCTGAAGTAAGTGAGAGCAAGACACAGCTGGCTGGCATGCAAGATTAGTGGCACTGTTTTTGTTATAAAATTTGGAAAGACAGGATTCTGATCTCATACTAGATGGATATTTCTGGGGAAATATCACTTACAGCTAATCTACACCACCGTAACAAACACCAGAACATAAAACCATGTATTTTTAGACCTACAGGCTACTATGGATGAATCTGAAAGAGTAAATACATCTCTTACAAAGACACTTGGCAGAGGTTGTTGAGATGCCTTTACCTCTAAAGGAAAAAGTCTCCATTTAAATATTGACTTTGAAGTCTGAAGCTAATCAGTATACATGTAATATATTCCCTTACTTCAGTTCTTCAACAGGTGAAACTCAACATTTCCATACAAATGTTTGTTAGTATTTCAAATGCTTGCTATGTCTTTTTTGGTTTCCAGCCAACAGGCAGTTCTTTGAAGAATGCTGCTGATTTCATTAAAAAGCACTCTGCTTTTACACTGCTTTTAAGCAGTCAAAATATGCAAAAGCCCTGCCTATCTTTTGCACACTCTCCTTAGGAGAACACAGTTCTCCTCAGGAAACAAASAAAGGAAGAGCAGAGAAGCGGCTGCTGGTCCTAGCAGGGAGGAAGGCGGATGGGGACATGCTGGAATAAGCTGCACAAGGAGAAGCAGCTTCCTCCAGGCACAGATAAAGAGCAGCCTCTCTCCCGGCACGGAGCCTCTCGGGAAGATGTCAGACACCTCTGAAATCCTCTTTCTKCCCCCCTCGCTCCCCCTGCAGCAGCCTAAGCAGACTACGTCCCCAGGGGAATGGGCTCYCGGCTGGCTGTAGACAGGATCTGCCCATGCTCTCCAAGCACACCTGCCTGCTCGCTCTCCTCGTGGAGCTTCGTGAATCCAGCGCTTGCTTCTCCTGAGGTTCATGGCCTTCCCAGACAACACTGGGGAAAAGGCGCATGCCTCTCTCTTCCACCATCTGCTGCTTCGGCTATCGGCAGTGGTGKCTCTGAAGCCAAGTGTTCACAGAATCAAGGAAAAAATGTTTGTAAGGATGTGCTTTCACCTTTGCCTAGCACAACAGGGCCCCAGTCCATGGCTGCAGCCTTTAAACGCTAAAGGCGCAGAGCAAGTAATAAAATGAAGGCAATTCATTGCCCTRTATCAATCACAGTAAGAAGGCTTTCTTTGCCACTGTAAAAAGTGTTCTAAAAAAGAAATCTTTGTTTTAACATRGATTGATTCCTTAGCAACACCCAATCCTGTCAAACATATTATGCTGATGGCTTTTAGTCTTGCTTCAACCCTGTTCAGACAAAAAACAAATGAAGTAAC
The DNA here is from genome assembly GCF_003343005.1 of Rhea americana. NCBI lineage: Eukaryota > Metazoa > Chordata > Aves > Rheiformes > Rheidae > Rhea > Rhea americana. The sequence goes on along the minus strand of NW_028186823.1, from coordinate 2,468,766 downwards.
ATTTAGTCTGAACTAAAAGCTAATGCTAATGCTTCTAACATTTTGATGATTTTTGCTTTTATTTCTCAACGTGCATCTACATTTTTAGTCAACATATGCTAACAGAGATGTTTTACAGTTAAATCTAATATAGGAGGTATGAGATAGACTATACAAATGATGGCAAGAAGAGCAAAATTTTCCTAGATTTAAAATTTTCTCAGATTTTTTAACTATTGGAGAGAAATGCATTGAAGTTCATGCTAAATATGGGTATGAAAGTGGAAAAAGATATGCTGGCAGCAATCATAAATGATGTCAAGCAGTTACGAGACTCTCATTCTGGTCTTCAGCTGTCTTCAATCTACTCCTAACTTCTCAGATTTTTTTAATAATCTATACAAAATATTCTGTTGTGCAACAGTCTAGTTTACAGTGGTTCAGGAAATGAGGTAAAAGAATAACTTATTGTGATTCTCTACTACACGAGCAGGAACAATAGTAAAGCACTGGTAATTCATACTCACTAGTAGGAAACCTGCCATTAGTAGGAAACCAACCAACAACCAAACCCAATTTGGTGAACCGATTAAGTAATGCACTAATCCAGCAAAGCAGCAGGATCTCTATATAGGAGCAGTATATTTCCTTAATACATCATATCTTGTATTTTATTTTAATTATCTATGCATTGCACAATTTCATAGTTTTACTAAATTATGTAGTGAATTGTAAGGCACAAAAATCACTGAACCTCAAAATATACTTCTAATATACCTCCCTTGAATACCACTAATAGATCTTGGTAGATCACGAGAAACATCACATTACCAAACTGCATGTTTCCTAGGAAAGAACAGCATCATCTTCCATGTTCATGCAACCTCATCTCCACGTTGCGATAATAGACTTCTGTAGCACCTTACAATCCTAAAGTGATATTTAAATRAAGGAGTACAAAGATTTTAAGATGATTTAAGGAAAAGAACTGCATGGTAGATGGATCTACTTACTACATTTATTCAAACGTGCTTTAAATGTTAGATTTTGCTTTCCCTCTTAAAGAGGTTGATTTTGTGAACTGAAACAATAGTCCCGTAAGTTGACTTTTTAAAATCAGCATAAGAAAATGAGCACCACTTCTGCTTTTCTTAACCAAGTGTATAAACAATAGCACATAAAAAAGTGTTGTGCCTCATAAGAGMCAAAATAAATATTATTTAAACTTATTTGGGGAGCAGGGAATAATCACCTTCACACCTGAGGCCCAGATCTGCACACACAACTACACTGACTACATCTGCATGTAAGCAGTGGCTGCCAACGCACACTCCAACTTCTTAACACAAATCAGGTAGCTGGATACAGCCACAATTTAGTGTAAAGATGCTGGAGTTTTACACAATTTCTCCTCCTTAGATTTCTTCTCCTTCTTTCTTAGATTTCTTCTTACTTAGATTTCTCCTCCTTCTTACTCTGTTAATCACATTTTGAGATTGCAAGATCTGTTCAAATTGCTCAGAAGGCAGCAGAAATTATTAACAGTGAACTAATTTATGATGAAATGGACTTATCATACTAACTAGTGATCATTTTTAAGCTTTAATTGTTAGAACTTGATACTGCTCTTTCTGAATCCTGTCCAATGTGCTTTCCTAATTCTCAATGGATACTATTTATCTGACTTATTTACTAATTACTTCCAAATTGCAAGTGTCCCTCAGGTCTGAATCACTTTTGATGAGAGAATGAGCAGACTTACACCATTTTATAATACCCATGAAGAGAGATTAAAGGAAAAGAATTTGTATGGATAAGATCAAGCAAATGGAAAGCTTGATATTTTGAAAGTATTTATTTCCTAAATTTATCATCACATGCAGGTAACAACCTGTGTCTGTTTAATGTCATTGTTAGTCCAAGATTTCTGTTTAAYGGTTATCTCTATTTACTAAAAAAATTAAAAGCTATGGCAAAAGCAATACTCCAGCCTGCAGATATTATAAATGTCACTGTCTCCATAAGGATACAGAATATGGACAAGCACATGAAGAATAATTGCATATTTTCAAGCCACTTAAATAGAACATGCCCAAGGGCATGCTGTAGAGGAGCCAGCATTTTCGTCAGCAGGTAACATATACAATTTCCTTTCCAGGAGTCACAGAATCCAAGTTTATGTGAATTCTAATATATCACTTTTCTGCCAAGCACACTGTTGTAAGAAACAGACACACTGGTGTCTTTAGTTTAAAATCAATTTTGCTTCGCTTAGACATCAAAGGATTGGGAAAAATATAGACTGCTAGTACATGATATCTACTTTCTAAAGCACTCTCCTTTTTGGTAGATGTAATATTCTTGATATATTTTAAATATATATATTTAAATATATATATAATTATATATATATATCTGTGTATACACACACACACACACACACACACACACTTTATGTACTCCACGTACTCCATCTATGGCTACTATTTCTTCAGCATTTTGGTTATGACAGGTGACTTGCATCTCTGGATTGAAATTGTGTGCTTTCTCCAGCATCACTTTTTCAATATAACCACCTCTTGATTTCAAAAAAACTCATGAGAAACAGCATTCCTGATCTGTCTCAAAGATCTATGAATCTGTTACTGTTGCTGCAAGTCTTGACCCAATCTGTCTCTATCCTGATGAATTTTTTGTTCAACGTGCCTGTTTCCAATTCACATTGACATCTTCATGAGTACTTCTCAAGCACGATACTTCTAATTTTCTTCCGTAAACTCAACTCAGATGGACGGAAAGCAAGGGGGATGATGTGGTCAGAAAAGTATTGTATTTCAAATCAGAAAAATATAACTCTATTCAATTTAGCAAATCTGAATGAAAAAAATCAATTTCAGTTTATATCCCAAAGCCATGATGGCACTGATATGGGATCACATATTACTTTGGGGGAAACTTGGACCAGTGTCCAAGTAAACAACCCTCTTGTTACTCCTCAGCTATTACTGGTCACACTTCTGCCGTATAGGTGATACCAAACAATTAAGGAGAACAAAAAAACAGATATACAGGGGTTTCTGAGGGCYGAGACTCACTTCAAGCTAGTGGTAGGGTAAGAAAGACTTCATTCTCTATCAATCACAGATACTTACTGGGTCCATTCTGCACTGGCCATATAGTTCTGAGATGATAGTGTGTTTGGTTCTGAGCCCAAACTCCTTTAGTGTCCACTTAACAGCTTTGCTGTCTTTGTACAGCTGTATCACTGCCCAGTTTTTAATGTTCCTGCCTCATTTACTTAAATGATGTTAAATAAAATGTCAGGACATAAGGAAACAGTATCAAAGATTTAATGGTGGTATTTTAATTATTTGGAAGGTCACACCTTTTAGCTATTCTTTAGGAAATAAACAAATTCAGAAACAGGGTAGAAGTGGATCTACCAGAGAGCAAACAATCATAGGAAGTCAAATGCACTTTCTTGAGCTTCTTGCTGGCTTTAAGTCTGGATCAAATGTCTATCTTAGCCATGCTAAATTACTCAGCAGTCAAGGCTATGAGTTACTATTGGCTGCTTCACTGATTAGACATGGTACTGGTATGCCTGAGACCGCCCAAACACAGCAGGAGTTACTGCAGCAGTAAGCAAAACTACAGTACTGCAGTATTACAGGCTATGCAGTTTTCTCTCCCTTCTCTTAGCTTGTGCAATGAGTTTATGAGCCTCCTTGGAAACTTTGATCTGCAAACGTCGGATGGAGTAGCACTAGCAGTAACTCAAAGCTTTGTAGTTCTGCAGTCTGAAAAGAATGCAGACACAGTATTTCTAGAAATGCCAAGAGGATAAAAATTCATTGAGGCGAACTCTGCCTTTGTGGCCCTGCTTACTGAAGAAATCATTCAAGAGTCTCCGTGYGGAGCACTACAGTCCTGTACAGTGATGCTTGAGCTAGCTCAGGTATCAGAAGAATATGCTCATACATCTTGCTTTGCATTTTCTGTTTGATGGCTATAGTTTTGGTAATATCAACGAGCTGAAGAATCCTCCAGGCATTTTGAATCACAGCTAGTTACTATTTTTTAAAAATAAGAACCTGTCTTTCACACACTACRAAAGTGAAGTTTCATGTAGACAGTGTGCTCAAGCTGGGTCTCTATTTATCTCATGACGACCTTGCAAGAACAACGTATTTTCCAGTAACTGCAAGGCTTAATTATTTTAATTCTGTGGTTCAGGAGTTTCCAGTAGGGTTTCTCTACTGCTTGCAGCTTTTGCAGAACGTAGCAGTATATCTGATCACTGGTTTAAGTAGCTGTGATCACATTACACCCACCCTGCATTCTTTTCATTGGCTGTCTATATAGTGGCAGATTGATTTTTAGCTGGCTCTGTTCGTCTTTTTAGTGCTCCTAATAATAAAAAGCCTGAGCAAAAAGAAAAATTCGYTCATAGGTATTTTAGGCAGACTTCCTTTTTCAGGGATTAACCCATGATAATATACTGTATCCTAACAGACAACTGTGTGTTAGTCCTAGGGCATTTCAGGAAAGAAACAGTAACTCCTCTCCAGTACAGATATCAGCACCAGTACAAATGGCAAAGACTGAGCCCAGCACATATCACGGGAGATGTCAGCAGTAGAGGACCTCCTGGCCTCATGAAATGCAGAGCTCAGCAGGCGCTGGGAGCTCCTGCCTGAAACAGAGGCCAAGTCCTACCAAACAGTGATCAACAGCACCTTGTATCCTCCAGAAGCAGCACCTCCCGACTTCTGCTCAGTTTCTCTTGGCACTTTTAGACTCTAACCAGGGAAAGAAAAATACCATCAAGCATCAACTTCAAAAGCACCCAACTCCTGCCTCAGGGTGAGGGCTCATTCCAGCTTSACATCTGTTCCAGCCTCCCCCCCCCACCCTGTCTGTAAAGGGACTTGGTCAAAGTAATTCAGTGTCTTTAAATACAGTATCTTTAAAGACCTTTTCTCATTAGTGTTTTTTGGCTCCATCTAACAACAKCAGGTATATGCAATGACGTGCTTTAGTCTCCACATCATCCAGAAACCAACACTCAGGGAGTGCTGGAAAGGGCTGGTTCATAACCAGGTCTCCTCTCCTCCCTGAACCAAATGTGGCAAATGTGCCCCTAACTCAAGAAATAAGAACAACTAMCAGGCCCAACAACTTAGATGCAGCTTCTTTTGCTCTAGATTTTCTTATTTTTCTCTGAAATTTTGCAATTTTGGCAGCTAAACATCTCAGGCTAAGKATGTTCAAACACAATGAAGAACAGGTCAAGAGCATACAAAGAGAACCCTGCAGGTCAAGAAGGCAATCAACCAGAAACATTTTTTGCCTGGAGGAGAGAGTATAGCTAGGCCAACAGAGAGGCCAACTAGGTAGGGAGCCTATTAAACACTATTGAACAGTGAGCTTTCAAATTAGATGCTCCAAAAAAGCTCTGAACTGATGGTGAGATGGGGTAGGACTCTTAACCGTGACTACCAATCCCATGGATATGGAGCTTCTGCCTCACCATGTAGATTTGTACACAGCCATGCACAATTTGACTGCAAGCTACACAGATCTGTTATCTAGCTTTTTTCAAAAAATAATCTAAAATGAATAGCAAAAATATACTCAATCTGAACAAGAAATAGCAATAAACAATTAAGATGGAACAAATGCCAACTATGAAGAAACATTTCTAATGGAAAGATTAGCTTTTTATAACAAACTCTAGTTCTAACCTTCATAACTTCAACAAACTAAAACCCAGTCACATGAAATTTCACAGTCATGATCTTACGCCAAGGAAAGCTTCYCTGGAAAGTTTGAGGTAGATGGGCCAAGGCATCTTGGAGATATGAAAGTTCCAAAAAAGTGAGGTGTTCTTCACTTCTTGGACTGCTTCCTAATTTTTTGGAAATCATCATAACTTAAAAATGGGTGGTTTAGACATTCCAAGTTTGCTTGGCTACTACTGGTGCCTTTGACTAGTTGCAGGCTATTTTATTATTAAATGTGGGTTTGTGTAAATTCTGAGCACTACAGTTAACACCACATGTTGGCTTACACATACCATAGGCAAGCCAGTCTGGCCCACTACAGGCTACTTAATCACCTCATCAGTTCTGCTCAGGAGGCAGAGCAGAAGCCAAGGAGTCTTCCCTCAGGTCCAAGGGGGTGTAAAAATTTGGCTGGACTTGCAGTCTCCATAGGGAAGCTACCTTTCCCTAAGTTGAAGAGAAGCTTTCACAGGGTGCTTACAAGCCTCATCAGTACCTAAGTGCCTTTCTTGGAAAGCTAAGCACAGACCAGGCATGGATGAATTCTCTCCTCAGACTTATTGGTGTTCACCTACTACTTTTCCAATCCATATTTGGCCTTATTATCTCAATCTCCCAAAAGTTTCTCAGGAAACAGCCAAATAGCTCCCAAATCCGCCCCTCGCCCCCTGCATTAGTGATCCATCCCACTGCTGAGGGCATACTGATTGCCACCTCCTTCCTGACGTCTCAGGACTTCTTTTGAGGCTCTTTCCCTCTCCATCTCACTCCCTCGCAGAAGGCTGCCTTCCACACCTGGAGCCTTGTGCACACACACAAAACACACCTCATTAAACTTCTGGGCAGGAAAACCCAGAGGGAAGATCTTAGCCCTCAAGGAACAACTTTCCACCTGAGCAAACCAGAAGCTTTGATGAACCCTGGAAATGTGAGAGAGGAATTTGCTCCTTGTGGGGACTGCTCTGTCTACGATCTTGATTTTGATAAGAGATACCATGGCAACCTCATGGATCTCCTGACACAGCCTTCAGCATGGTCACCTACTTTAAACAATTCTCCTTAATCTTTGTTATTTCCTTCGACAATGACTATCACCTGCTGAGTTGCCACAAAAATACACAGTGCACAGCTGATCAGTGGTGGAAAACATCAGGACATTTAAAACACTTCTCAGTGAAGTATTTTCCTACCAAGAAAGTGTCTCGGTTACAAAGAGACCTATTCTTTTTGAGATGCACACATGCATGACTCCCATTCACAGGAGTTATGTGAGTGCATCAAAAGCAGAATAGGCTTGGAAGTGTCTGCATTTACCAAGCATTGATCCTGCACACAAGTGCCTTTTAAGAATGACATATTCTTCGACCTACTGCATCTTACTTTTACTCTTCAAAAACAAAAGATTTTACAGTCATCATGCCCCCTAAATTTAAAAACTAAAGTTATGATATGAGCACAAAAAAATCCAGAAAATATAAATGATCTACCTAGTAGATGGGAAGAGCTGAAGTTTTTCCACATTTCTGGGCCAACTGTGTATTTATCGGTGCTCTTTTATTTGTACCAACTTTACATACCTGTTCTGTCACCTTTTAAATGCAGATAATTTACCTGCAAGAGAGGTAAATTTCTCAGAAGACTACGCAAAGCTCAGTCGGGTTTTATAAAAAAGAAAAAAACAAAAACAAAAAAAAGAGCCATGGCCGTGAGCTGAACTTGCACAAAGCTATAGGTGGATCTCAGGGCGCTCCTGCCAAGGCTCGGGCATAGCCCCCGTGCGAAGGCCCTCCTGCTCCACGCTCCACGCTCTCCTGCTCCATGGGCTGCTGGGGGAGCTAAGGAAAGGAGCACGGCAAGGATGTGTACGTTCTTCCCTCCCCCTATCAATCCGCAGAGGGCCAGTCACAGTCTGACCCTAACTTAACACTCAGGCTGTAAACTTACTTAGCACTTGTATAAGAATTTATTTTTTCAAACATACTCATGGCAGCATATGGCCCATCGACAGGTTTATTATTGTAAGACACTTTTTCCACCAGGTTATAGTCTTTTTTTATAAACATATGTTTCAGCACATAATAAAATCCCTAAGAACTGTTCCTGAAACATAATCATTGTGCAGGCACAGAAACTACTTTTCAAGGTTTGTCAAGATAATGAAAGAAACAAATTTTTAAGGGGCTTCCTGTTTTCTAAATGTCAGTTTTAAATCTAAGGCTACTGAGAGTTATGGCTTAAAAAAAAANAGAGAGAGAGAGAAGAGAGTTCTCTTTGTTAAAGCCACATTATTCTCCATTTTGTCAAAGCAATTATTTTTATATTTAGTAAAATTTTTCCTTTCACTAAGTAGATCTTTTAACTACACTTTAAATCAGAACATGTGTTTTATGGGTGAATTATAAGCTATTGAAAAAAAGCGGAATATTATAAAGAAAATGTCAACAGCACACAGCTACAGTCATGCAAATGCATCAGTGCAGAACCACTCTTGGTATTCTGTGCCCTTCAGCAGTGCTAATAAAAAGTCTGCACATGGAGTCAAGGTAGTTAGAACACAGCCTTGCATCCATGTACTATATTATATCTAAGTTAAATGTCTAAAACATGTCACTACTTGATTTTGCTATAAACCATATCTCTATTTTGAAGAAACAACACATTCTGTCTTTGCAGCTATAATGCAACTTTTATGCTAGCACCAGCATTTACAGAAAAATCACATAGTGTACACTCCTATTCCTGTGCTCTTCTTATTCCTAATACTTCTTCTAAGAGGCTTGTTTCCTACCACCCAAGTTTATTATCTTCTGTTGAAAAGAGCTTGCAGTTGGAACACAAACTAAGAATCACATGGGTCTAAATTCGAAGCCTACTTGAAGTCAGTGGGAGACTTCCAACAGATTTTAGGGAACTTGGGAACGGGGTCATAGCTCACTGAAGACACTAGAGTCCTTCCAGACTGTACGATACTGCATGCTAAATAATCCTTACCTTCTTCAAAAAACATTTTGAGCATTTGGTTGAGATTTAGGGTATTCTGGAGGAAAAAGTACACTTGTTTGTTTTCCCCAATGATATTCCTCATAAAGCACAGATGTTTTAAGTCATCAAAATAAATAATTAGTCATCATCAGGTGTGAAGTTTCAACAAAGAAAAAATAATAATTTTATTGCAGGCTTATTGTTATAACTCATATGTATGACCTTGCATTCAGAGAAAACTCTTTCATTAAAATTAATCACCAATCTCTCAGCCAATCTCTCGGTAACTATCATTAAGCCTGGACATGACTAGCTTTACTGGGAGACAGAGTGTGCCCTATTATTTCCATAGGATAAAAGCCTAAACCCAGTGAAGCCTTTTGTGGACAATTCGAGATGGAGATAGCACCTCAATGAAGCTCCTGTGCATCCTACCTTTTTCTACATTTACAGAGGACGCATTTATAGAAGAGACAGGTCAACAACTCTGACAGTGAAATGCTCTCTTTCTGCATGAGCAGATGTAGTATGATCAGCAGCCATGCTACCCTATGTCCTAAGTGTTTGGAAATATTTACCTGGCAGSATCAGTTTTAGACTAAGATGAAGTGTGATGTAGTTGTTAGCCGTTCTAGCGGATCTTTCTACAACGATGCTTTTTCCTTGCTTATCTAATTGTAGTGGCTACCTCTATGGGYTTCCAGACCATAGAAACCAAATCACAGATGACTAGGCAGCTATCAGATGGTAACAACTTTCATTTGTTACCGACCTGTATTCATAGAGGCAGTGTAAGGTGAAAGACCTGATATTCAGCTACCAGCCCAAAGCCAAGCAACTCCAGCTCTGCACGGTGAATTATAAAATATTTATAATACTTTTGAGATTTGTAATTCAGTGTGTTGAAGCAATATTTTGAACTAGCATCTTCTTATATAAGAATTATTCTTATATTTTTTGTAAAGTCTTGCGGATGCTTGTTTACTCATTAAAGAATATCAACTTCTGCACTCTGCAGTTATGCRAATATCTGACTAATGAGGGCATTCTGCACCATTAGAGAACACCGTTATATTTTTATACACAACAGGTGTAGACTTTGGTCTCTGTCCTTCAAAGAGGACATCATGGGCAGAAGAGACTATATGCTTGGTATTTCATACAGGATCAGAGCCTTTACTGAGGGACATGTATGGCAGTGACCAGGCCAAACGTAGTTCTTCCAATGATGAACTGAAGAGCAACTTCAGACCAAAAGTAAATACACAACTTACTCTAGCAGAGCTACTTTAAACTGAGGAACTGATAGAGATCCCTCATCAAATTTTACATCCTCTGCACCTTTGGCTCCATCAATAACACAATGGATTCACAAAGATGCAGAACAAATCACCACATTTCAGTAAGTCCTCTACATTTTGTGAGTCAAGCACCTTCCACAAAGACACTCACGTATCACAAGGGAAGAACAAACTCCCTTCCGCAGTTAATAGCTATTTCGTTCAACTGATATTGTGCTCAGTCTTCAGAAAGCACTTGCAGTCACTTCACAACCCTAGCTATAAAGTATGTTAATTTAGTATAGAATTTGTACAATTTAGTATAAAAAACAGTGGATTGTACAATAATTGCAGGGCATCCTAMTACGCTGACAATTGCAGAGCAATGCAATGAATAACATTTACTTTTCATTTACATTTAGATTTATGAAGTGCAACCTTCCAGAGAGCACAGTGTAACACCACAAATGGGCAACTGTAAGGTTGCACCTTCAACAAAAGGTAATAGCAAGAAAGGCCAGCGCATCCTAGAGGCCAGATCTGCTGTGTGCCCTCAGCTCCCACTGAATTTTTAGCAGTCTTGAGCAACGTAGAAGATCTGGCCTCTCCAAAGGGTCTGGTGTCGAATGGGGCTTTGAAGGCCAGTAAACAAACAGACTCCGTCAACGCATCTGTTAGGAGCAAGGTCCAAGGTCAAGGACCCCCATCAAGAACACTGACAACAGCTCCCTGACATTTAACTCTTAAAGCGTTAATCTGTCTAGAAATAGTCAATTTTTGAAAAATGAATACAACAAACAATAATTTTGGCATCCTCAGGGCCAGCTATTCACACACTGTTTAGAATGGGCGTAATTCTTCAGACCTAGTAAAAATAAATCATTTCAAAATCATTTTTCCTCAAGAATGCTAGTGATCAAGAAAATCAGTTTGCTATAGTTGCACATTTTCAGGACTACACCTAGAATACATAATGCTCACAAGACACGTAATAAATATCAAGTTTTCCATGTTATTCTCAAATATCATGCAGTAGTTGTATTCAGTGTTTCATACCATCTTCTTATATCCTGAATGCGACAGCATGAGTTGTGCTAGCGGGAGATGGCTTCCATTACAGAATTTATATACGTAATTAAACACATGAAGAAGGGCTTGCTGTATCTGAAACTTTTATTGTAAACTATGGCACAGTCTTCACTCTATGCCGCTCCTTATATATTCTTAAAGTCATTTTGAAGACATGTAAAGTCACTGGAAGAAATACTCTCTTTAACATCAGTAACTGTTTAAAAACTTCCCAAACTTTCAGAAGAAAAATAGTCGCAACTTTCCCATTTCTGACATAGTTTTATTGATACCTAAATACCAGTTAAAGAATTTTAAGGAAGATCAAGACGAATGGTACATAATGACATGTGGAACAGTTGCTTTGAATTACTACCAATAAAATCGCAAAGCAACTACTTCTGAGCTATGTACATCGTGAAACGCAGTGGCATGACTGCCACTAATCAAAGCGTAGAAGCTACAAAGTTGAGGAAAAAGCCATGTGTGCAGCCGCTCCAAAAATAATCGTGGTCAGATAAAAGTCTGAAAGCAATTATTTTTGCCAAATACCGTACACAGATCACGGCACTAAGCTTCCATAATTAAACAAGACAAAAGGTCAGATGGTGCCTAATAAACCATTTACTACATTAATTATATTCAGGTTGTGGGACTAGTGCTTTGTAATAACTAACAACATGGGAAATGATTTAAAGAATAGTATCTCGTGTTGAAAGTTCCTTTCTCATTCACCGGTACGAACGTTACTAGCCAGTCTTTCTAATAYACTCCAAACACAGGAAAGGGATACCGTTTAGTGTCAGGAAGAGCTCTTTAAGGGCTAAAGCCTTTACTCAGAGGAATCCAACAGTCTTACTCGACAAAAATGATTTCTGCACTATGAATGCAGCAGCAAAGCCAGACTTTGCATTCCTTGAATCAAGTCCCTCTGCCTTCGTTCCAAATTTACCRTGTCACAGAAGTGCTCACGTTTCTTGCAGCGGCAACAGCATCTCAGCAGATCTTCACAGATCTCAGTGTATCTCTCACTCAACATTTTCCTGGATTTGCCTGTACACTGCTCACATAGTATTTGTATACACCTCCAATTTTAACAGCATTTACAGCAACTTCTTATCAAGATAATTAATATTAGAGGGTTATTTAATACATTTTGGCTTCTTTTAAAACCATTAGTAGCTAAATACAGGGAAAATGAACCAACACCATATGCCTAAATAGTTCTCTGTAAACCACCAGCCAAYTGCTTAGCACACAAAGCGCCCAAAACACAGTCTGAAAATTATAGCTGAGACATTTACATATAATTTCTGATCAAGCAAGTAATATTCCAGCAACTGAAGTAAAATCTAGCATGCTGCACTAGCACATGCAGCAACTAATATATACAGCATCAATTCAAGATGCTATCATGCTATGGCTTTATCTTGTTTAATTTTATTAATCTGAAATTTAAAAAAATCAAATTCCATAGGGATAAAATTAAGAAAGCAAAACAGAAAATAATTCTAAATCAGCACAGTATATGGTATATTCAGATTTTATTTACGTACAGCTCTATGTTTAATAGAAGAACTCGTAAAAGATAATCACTCGCAGATTTCAGAGGACAGAGTTAAGGTAACGTGCAACTTTATCCTTAATATCTTCCTACTAGGATGCTTACATATACACCCCCAACAACCTTTAGCTCATTTTATCAAATTTTTGTAATACTTTACCTAGTTGTTTGGCTGTTCTTTTCCTTTCCTCAGTAGAAGACACATCACAAAATACAGAGGCAGAAGACTGCAACTTTGCAACAAACCTCTAATGCTTTATATACATCCTCCAACTACGAATGTGCTGCCTGGACAATGCTGGGAAATCCTGTCCTCTGCCTAGATGAACGGCAGAAGAAAAAGGGTTTGCTTACTATCACATCAGGAATTGGGGAGGTCCTAAACGCCATCACAGAAGACTTTTTCCTGCAAGTATTTCAAAGTGCCCAGCAACCCTCACTTACGAGCTCACCCATCCAGCACTTCCATGTCTCCCAGGACACCCTTTGTTGTCGGCTGCGGAACCAGTGCCTATCGCCCCTGCACGTGAATCAGAATCAGCAGGCAGCACCTCACCTGCAGGCTCTCCGAGCACACTTTCCATCACAGCTTCTCGTTCAGGAACAAATAGCACATCCTTTGCTAATAGTGCAACTTTTGGTCTTAGCAAGATGCACACCAAACCAGAACATATGTAACTAGTATAAAATATCATTTGACCGGAAACGTTAATCGTAAAAAAAAATCTGCTGAAAGAGGAATAGCTCTAACCTATGTTTCAAATTTGAAATAGAAAAAAAATGTTAAAAAACACCTGCAAGAGCTTCATCTTTAAACAGAAAAAAATTGTCATTCTTTTCCCCCCACCCAAAAGCTGCACATTATTCAAACAAGTCAAATTACTTTTGCATGAGTTTTCCAAAACAAATATATACATTAAAATTACCTGGATGCAGACAGCAAGCCTGGAAATTTTCATTGCAAAGGGTTAAAGTTCAGAAAGTTTGGAAGATTGTAAAGGGAAGATCAGATTGAAAATAAAAAAGAATCATAAAACTTTAACCTTGAGGTTTGGTATTGCCTTCAGCCTACTACTTAACGTTTCTTTGCAGATGAAAAAATGAAATGACTATATCTTACTCCAACCATTAACAACTATATTATTTGAATGAGTAACACAATCAGATTTTTTTTCTAATACAGACTGAAACACAGTAACATGACAGAATAAACTAGAAATGGCTGTTGAGTATTACAGAGGATAATGTTCCCAATAAAGCACATAAGCAGCCTGCAAAGTGCTCCACATTGCACAGGCTGGGGTAAATTTGCAGAGACCTTTCTTTCTTTCTTTGAGGGCATCGATTTCTGTATGCTAATGCGGCTGCCTAACTATTTGTAAGTGCAGTCCGCAAAAGCAAATATAGAACTAACAGAAAAAGCCTTGAAAGGCAACCACGAAAAGAGGGGGGGGGGGRAAAAAGAGAGAGAGAGAGAGGGAGGGAGAAAAAAGTCTCATTTAAATTCCTGGAAAGCACTGCTTCTCTCAGCAGATCTATTCAAGCTCCCTGCGCAGGCGAGCCCTACTAAAAGCACACCCTGGATACTCTCAGCCTGCAAACTGTTAAGCCAAGAAGCCGCTACACGGCTTCACCTAGAGGATTTTCGTCCCGGCGAAGGCTGCGGAGCAGAAACCCTCCCCGCTGCCCCCTCTAAAAACGCACTTTCTGCCCGGGGGACGCCGCCCACCTACCGCTCAGGGCTGCGGGCGGCCCGCGCCCCCGGGGCGGCGGCAGCGGGGCACCCACGGGGCGGCCGCCGGGCGCCTCCCCGGCGCTCGCCTCTTCCCTCGCATGGTGGCACCGCCGCCA
>NW_028186823.1:2430958-2453386 GCF_003343005.1 Rhea americana | reverse complement strand
GCTGCAGCACCCCCAGGGCTTCCCGGGTTGGGGGTGCACGGGAATCGGGGTGCTCGGGGATGGGGGCAGCGCTGCAGCACCCCCCCCACGGTGCCCGGGTTGGGGGTGCACGGGAATCGGGGTGCTCGAGGGTCAGGCAGCGCTGCAGCACCCCCCGTGCTGGCCGGGTGCAGGGGGCTGTGGTGAAGGAGCTGAAAGGGGCAGGAAAGCGCCGCGGGACCGCGGCTCGGTGGCGCGGCCCRTTGGGGACCCCGATGGGCCTGAGGGGGTCTCCCTGTGGGGGCTCCGGAAAGTTTACGGCGAGGCTATTTGTTGCCGCCACTGCCGCGAAGCGAGGTGATGGGGCACTTGCGCCCATGCTGAGTGGAAGCGCCGCAGACAGCTTTGGCTTTTCAAGATTAGGCCGCACTAATTAAGGAAATATTTTAAGCTTAAAGGGTCTCCCGAGAAGAAACACATTAACTGGCTCATAAAGGGGGCTGGGAAACAATGCAGTGCAGGGCTCTTAGATCAGCAAGCACAAAGAAAATGAGAGATAAAATGAATGTTAAAGGAACTAAATACAGTAAATACTCGCTTGCACCGCTGAATTTCCAATGTATCCATTGACACTGATCGCTCATCCTCTGTACATCCAATGTCTTTCTAACAGTAGAAGAAAAGAGAAATGTTTGCGGTGCAATTGATGCTATGCTTTTTTTCAGTTTACTGGGTGTTTAAAGAAGTCTAAATGCTGATATTTACCGTCTTTATTCAGGTTATATAGTACCTTACTTTGCAATTAGTAAGCTTTAACTTATAGTTAGTACAGTGCTTAGATGACCTTTATTCTGCTTGATCTGTGCTGTAAGTAATACATCTGTGTAAATACCTCTGAGAGGGTAGCGTTGGTGTGCACGTGTTAAGTGCAAGATGATCAGAACAACATGCATGTGGAAGGCATGTCTTCAAAGCTATAAAACAAGTGTTGAAATCAAAGCAGTTAGTACTAAGGTAAAAAAGATACAATTTGCTAAATGAACATGTAATGTTCAAAATACAGAAATAGAACATGGATGTGGGAGACAGGAATGGGTTAACATCTTTAAAAATGTTGAATCATATTCAAAAGCAAGTAATGACTGTAAATCCCTGAGAAGTTTATCCACTTATTTATTCCATTTAAGAGAGAAGTTTCATGAATTGCAAAGCAATTAATGAATAACAATAACTTTCTTCCCCTCAGCCTAAAACATCAGCAAAACAAATTTCAAAACTAGAGTTAATCTCTCAAAAGATATACAAATCCAAACCATCAATATGATGATGGCTTGATGTATGATGCAGCTGGGTTGGGAGACGATGACAGTACTTCTGATGAAAGGGGCTGAGATGGACAAGCATGTACATGTTAGTTCTATGGACACACTGTTTCTTGAGGGATATTCTTGTATACCATATATACAGAAATCTAAATTTAGAAATACAACAGTTAAGTGATGGCTATTTTCTTACTATTTTTTTGCTCAGACTTGCTGCCTTTATCTCCAAAATGATATGCTGGCTAACAGAATAAACTATAAGCACTTAAACATGGAAGCAAAGTACAAGGTAGATAACTGCTTGCTCAATTTTTTTTTGTTTGATTTTAAAGTTGGAAACTAAATTTATAGAACTCTGCAGGCTTTTCCATCTGTTACTATTTAAAAATGTGCTGTTCTTTATTAGGCTCATTTTTAATATACCAGTGAAATAGAATTTCAGTTTGGAATAGAATGTAAATGAATAGCATAAATTAGGTGAGTATTATGGGAGAGCTGGTAGCACTGAGATAGTGCTACCATGAGAGACTAAGATAATTGAAGCATGATGTCAGGAGAGGTTGTCACCCAAAGACTCCTCTCCCTTTCAGCAAAAGAATTCTGGAAAGTGCTGTTGGGCTGGTGACAGATGATGTTTGTTGAGTACAGTTTTTATTGACTGCAGTGGGAGTAATACCTACACATCTAAATGCAAAATTTATCTGTGGAGTACAGGTGGAGTTAGTCTGCAGTCCACTAAGGTTTGCTTTTGCCTTTGACATTTTGCTTCTGGCTTAGACTCTGAACTGCAGAACAGAAGAGCTCAACATCCTGTATTTCTTACTGTTGGCCTGATCCTGCCTTCACTGACAGTTGTGTGATGAAGAACAACTTCTATGGAAATGAGTAAAGTGAATTGGGATAAAGCCTGTGAGATTAGCATCAGGCCCCAGCRATGTCAGAGCTGCCTGGGGGAAGGTTTGAGATCAGAGGACAGAGTAATTGCTGGAATGTCCAGATTGGTAAAGAATTTACTTGCACATGTTCACAGTTTGAAGAATTTGTCTTTTATATAAATTGATAACAATAGGGTAAAGTTACACACAGTTGCTGTTTCTTTGTTATTGAGTAACTACTGGTATAGATGCATCTATCACTTTG
The DNA here is from genome assembly GCF_003343005.1 of Rhea americana. Classification (NCBI taxonomy): domain Eukaryota; kingdom Metazoa; phylum Chordata; class Aves; order Rheiformes; family Rheidae; genus Rhea; species Rhea americana. The sequence continues at coordinate 2,450,945 of NW_028186823.1, read as the reverse complement.
TTTTGTTACWCTGTTAGAGCAGTGCATATAAATAAAGGGGATAAATAACCTAATTTACTCTGAGTAAGAGTCACAGTATATTAAAAATTGTGACACAGAAAAAGCTTTTGCCTCTCCTGGAAGAAGTTTTGTAACTTATCTTAGAAGCTATCATTTAAACTGGCAGGGTACAGAACGCAAGGACCTTTAAAGCCCTAGGACAAACTCATTTGACACTTGCAAAATATGTCTAGGGCTAATATGGCTCCATTGAAGTAAAGAGGATTTTTTTACCATTGACTTTTCCAAAGCAGTTTCACCCAAATAACTGTAGTTCTATTTTAGAATTATTATGTTTTTGAACAAAAAAAGTCCTTTTGAGGTTACCCTAGTAAGTGAGCACTGGGTGGGTACCCAGTACCACAGATCATGCATCTCCTACATCCTCAGTTCCTTTTTCTACTGTCAGCCACTGCGGGAGCATGTTCAGCTAGATTCACCCTCTCTTTCTGCAAACCCTCCAGCAGCTTGGGGGAGTGCATGGTGTCCTGGTTTGCAGCAGAGAAGTAAAGAGCCTGTTCCCTGCAGCCTGCTCCCGCTGTGCCTCTGGAGGCCACATATCTCCTAATTCTTCAAAAGTGCTACCTCCAGCTAAGGCTCCTCCAGCTGGGCATTTTCTTCCTATTCCAGTTCTACTGCACCCAGAGGAAACCTACAGACGTCACATGCTGTGCTCCTAGTTAGTGCTGACCTACCTTTTGTTTCTAACCATGAGGTAGGTTTTTAATAAACTTGCGTTACTGTTGTTGGCTTCTGTGCATCTCAGACATACTCTGGTGTTGCAGTTGTTCAGATACAGRCACAAATTTAGGAACTGAGCCTACAGAGCTCAATTAACAACTCTCCCTTAGGAGAGATTGTGGCCTGGTTTCTTTTTCCCATATCAGCTCATGGAAGATGATTTGTTGAACTGCCTTCTCTCAAAAGCAAGCTGTTTCTTTGTCCTTCAGAAATATCCCGATGAAATTCTCCCTGGTATGATGGTAAGCTGGCTCAGTTTTAGACATGTAGGTGTGTTAGACTGGGCTCACACTGGTTATTACAACCTGGCCGAAAGGTGCTAATGTACAAGGACTGTCTAAGGGCTGCTTTTATTTTTTTTTATTTTTATTTTTTTTTCCAAAGAAGAGAATGGTAAAAGACAAGGGGAGGATGCTTCCCAGCATAGCGTAGATAGGCTCTGAAAGAAATGTGAATTCTTTCGCATGTCTGAAAAGCCAGCCCAGTTACAGGCCGGTGATTGTTAAATCTCAGCAAGGTATAGTGGGAAATGCAATGGGTGTGAACCTGAACCTGCCGTCAAGCACAAGCTGCGCCGTCTCTGAAGCAATCCTCGGACTCAAGATATGGGTCCACTATTTTTTTCTGGTTTTTCTCTCTTGAGGGAAAATGCTAACTTACTGCTGGCCTGACATATAATAATAATAATTATGTGCTGATGCTGGCTCAGATATGTCATTCAGTAAGCAGAGTCACAGCTTATTTTTTGCTCTCCTCTTCCCCCATATTTGCGCCAGGAGGAAACAGGTGCATTGTCACAGCGTGGACTTTTTTATCTAGACCAAGGTCACCTGCCCATCTGTTTTACTCCCTTGCACAGCAGTATGAGCTGAGTCACAGTCCATCTATGTGACCACTCCTTGTTGGTGAACCAGATTCAATGGAGATTTTAARAAGATGAAATGAGAAGACAAAGATGTCTGAGCTATCTTCAGATCAGATTTTCTACCAGTTTTCACCATACAGCAGAAGTCATCCTCAAGCTTCCAGAAAGAGCACTTTCAATTGCTGTCAGGCCACAAGTTGGTAAAATGGCTGGGGCTGGTAGGAAGTCCCATCCTGTCCTCTCTGGTGCTCCAGCCAACTGACCTCAGCTGATTTACTCCAGCCAGTTGCCCACAGTGGCTCTGGAAGACGCTTTCAGAACTTTATAGGCAGAGTCACAGTTAAAGTCACAAGCATCATAAAGCTCCATCCTTCACATTAATGAGATTGCAAAGCCTTTCCAATAAAAAGGACTGTGGCATCCTAGGGATGTGTGCAGTAAAACACTCCGAATGTTTGGTTGCTTGATGAACTCAAACAGTGATCTCATGCAGTTTTCCACTGTAGTTCTGGAAGATTCTGGTTTTTACCTCCATTATTTATCACTACTAGTAATACTTGTTAGGTGCTTTTTACCTTGATTCCTTGTGGCTTTCAATACAAGTTGAGGATGCTAAAGTAATTTGCAGCCTTTATACAAATTTTATTAAATATCAGTCAGTGCAAAACTTCACCAGAAATCAAAAACTGGATATTCCAAGTATATAAATAAATGCCTGGAGATAGATGAGTTTGGGAGAAAATTTTATACACAAAATTACTTGGAATTAATCTCTGCCCACACTCAGCACAGATGTGATTTATGGAGGCATTACTGATGAGCTGCAGTGGGCTGTTTCTTCTGTTGAAAAGGTTAACTGAAATAAACATGTTTTTAGGTAACAGCTTTCAGAAGAAAAGATGTGCCACATCTGCTGAATCATCAAGAAAGGAGAATGGAAAAAAAGATTGGATTTGGAACGACAGCTTTCTCAAAATAAGAGAGGGGTACTTCATGCCAAAGAACAAATATATCTACCGGTATGGCATATCAGCAGAGAGGCCAATGCATGGTGCTTCCTTTGCAGGCTAAGAGCCCTTTCTGTCCAGCCTCCACGCTGCGGCACGTGCTAACTCCGGGGCAGCCCGGCCTGCTTAGGGAGAGGCCAGGCCAGTGTGAAAGAATAAATCGTTTTGGAGTAGGCAGCTGCRTGGCCGCGCAGGACGGTTTGCACCTGCTCGGGCGAGAAGAGGCTGCTCATGTCCGGCTGTCGCTTCCCTCCCTTGCTCTCCCGCTGACCATCAGGAAGGTTCGATTCAAGGCGCCCATCCTCGGAGGCATCTAGAGAGATCTTCATCCTTTCCTCATTGCCACAGCCAGCCTGCAGCTTTATAGATTATTTGTTCACCTGATACAAGTGARGGGACCAGGAATGTGTCCCTATCCTGCTTGATTCAACTGCTCTCAAAATTCGCCCTCAGCAACCGGGAGCTCAGTGCCTCCCTCCGCTCCAAGGGTCCCTTCCTCGCGCCGCACGGCCACTCAGCGCAGCTGCTGGCAGTGYGAGGGCGGCGTGGGAAGTGCCTGCAGAAAGAGGAGCGTCTCTCTAGACTCAGGAGCAGTCAAGGGCAGGAAYCACCCTCTGAAGCATGACAGCAGTTTTGCCAAAGACATTGTTTTCACCTGGCTAGGAACAAGCGAAGAATGTTAGTTTGCTGATGGGAATCACGTTAGACTTTGAAAATGGGTCCATGTTTTCTTGTTGAATTAAAACRCAAGGAACTTTCCTAGGAGTAAGCTGGTTCCTGGTTATTCATTGCTATGAAGCTAGTTACTGCTAGTATACTGTTGCATGTAACTTTGTAGTTACATTGGCCTGGGAAATGCTATCTTGCTTTCTGCTGTACATAGTCTGAAAAACTACAACCTGTTCTTCTCCACAGGAGAGTGCAGATAGATGAACTAAAGCAAAGCAGTTCCTATCAAGCATACTTTCCAAATATTTTAAGACAAATAAAGAAATATGAACAATGCTGTCATTTGATGGCTATTTGCATACATACAGGCTATGTGTCATACTTTATATATGCAAGTATATATTTTAAGACAGTTAAAGCGCTAATAAAAGCAGGTACTTTTTAGCCAATTACTGTAGCAAAGACAGTCAGCAATTTTCACTCCCCACTGTCAATAGAAAGAGTTGGCACAACCTCTTCCTACCTTGGTTTGGTATTATTTTAAGTTCAGAACTTTACAGTGCAAACATTACATGGTTTGTTTAAATAATAAAGGCAAGAGTTCTGACATCAGTCTGGAAAAACATTTTTCAGTCTCTTTTATTTTGTGTTTCCCCATTTCTAGAGACACAGAATGCACTGTACAACTATTTTGCTCTGCAAGGCACCTAAATATGTATTTACATCTGTAAATATGTTAAATATGCTGCAGAAATTAATTAAATAGAAACTATTTTATGAAAAATGGGAAAGTAAATAGAGGCATGCAAGAAAAGCYGTGTTTTGAAACGGTCTCACTTTTSTATAARGAACATGCATTTAAATGACAAATTTAATTAAAGTCTTTATTTTCCAGTACATTTCACATTTTAAAGATAGTAAATAGTAAGCAGTGTTTCCCAAGCAGTAAGTTGGTGATAAAATTTAGCCTTTTCCAGCAAAAATCTTCAGAAGACTGTTTTGTACAGGGAACATTGTCCCCTTTATAGCACTGGATATAAACAAGARTAGGATTTGTCCTGTTGTCAGGAGACAAGTGGAAATATCATCTAGGACAGTAACCACAGTAATCCCCTTTCCCAGTTCTCTCACCCCAGCTGAAGTTGCCGCAGCCTCCAGCTTCTCCTCTGCTGCTTTCCACCCCTCCTCCACAAGTCACTGAGCCAATGGGGCAAAAAATTAGAGCTAAATGGGACAAAAATAGAGTAGCTTTGGCCTCTGTCACTGCCAGGACCTGGTGCTGTCCTCTGCCTGCTTGGAGTTGGCATACTAATTCTCTCAAGTCTGTGGCCTGAAGCCTTCAGAAACGCCAGGATTTGTTGCTTTTCTCACTCGGTTAAAATCATCTTGCCCAGACCCTTTTGCACTGCAGTGAACTTTACTCTTTGTCAGGTTTTTATGTTTTTTGTTGAAGGAAATGGATGTATTTCCCTTTTCTTTCTTTTTTGCCTCTTTCACCTTCCAAACTTTTCTGCAGCCTTCTTGCTGTGCTAGTCCGCTTCTCAAATTTGCAGTTGGCTCAGAGACAGAAATCTCTTTATTCCTAACAGGAGCTGGAAAAAAGTGTTMAAATCTTATTGAAAATGTTGGGGGCCACTATTTGAGAAGCATTGTTTTGGTTTTGCTGTTATACATAGTGAAGTGCTCTTTCAGATAGAGGCAGTTGTAATTCCAGTGTACAGAGCGGTCTCAATCTCGATTTCCATTTAGCAGCACAGGGTAAGGTGGCAAGAACTGGCAAAAGGGAATGAATGCTAGTGTTGGCTGGAAAATGAGAGTTCCATTTTGAAAAAAAAAAAAAAGAAGAAAAGAAAAGAAAAGAAAGAAAGAGAAGAAAAGAAAAGAGAAAAAAAATGTCAAGAATTTGTTCTTCATTGAGGCAAAACAGAAGCCTTTTGGATATGTTCAAGAGAAAATACATTTCCAGAAAAGCCAATTGTCAAAGTACTTCTCTGGGATGTGGAAGATTTCAGGAGTAAGTTCCTACTCTCCCTCTCTAGGAGCAGACACTTGAAGCCCATATCCGTGTTGTATACCCCATGGCTACTGGCCAGCCTCTAGTGAAAGCTCCTCTTTCCCTCTGGTTTTGGACAAGATTCTTGAAATAGGAATGGAAATTTCATTGAAACTAATGTCTTTCTGTTTTCATTAAATTGTAATTTTCTGGCAAAATAACAATTTGGAAAGTTCTTGGCTGGCTTGACTGAACATATATAGCTCTCAGAACAGAGGGACTRCTAAGAAAACTCTTCGGGTCCAATCTCCATTCTCAGCTTCAGTAACAAAATACCGATGCAACCAAGAGCAATATGCCCTTTGATTTATCAAGGAAGTGAAACATTTCTCCCAACAGCTGAACTGAATATTGTGTCCCTTCTAGTACAGTAGTGATTACACAGCACCCTGTTTGCTCTCCATTTTTTCATCTCATCCATCATTCGCAACTCAGATCTCTACGGTGATTCTACCAAGTCAGTTTACTGTACATCGCAAAATAAAGTCAAGTTAATTTTGCGCTCTACCCACCTCAATCTGATTAACRCAAATTAAATTTTGTGCTAATAAGACTGAGAGTGTGACCATAATTGGAAACCCTTGARTTCTTTTGACTGCAGGGAAAATATAATTTTTGCCTACCCATATGAGCATCATGAAAACAGTTAAATTGTAACATATGGGAATTTTACAGCAAACAATGGTACCAATTTAGGGGCCTCCATATAAAGTTTATTCTGTTTCACATCAGGGGATGTGTTGCATATCTATATCATATTTCAGCCCCTGGACCTTTTGGCTCATCTGTCTGCTAGGAAAAGCTAAGGGAACAGTGACACACACCTGGTAATCGGGAATGGCTGGACATCTGTGTTTCTCTGTTACATGGAAATCCTCTTGGACTAATCACTGGCTACTCTACCTTAAACAACTGGACAGTTTCTTAAGTTAGTTACCGAAGTCTGAACAGGTCATATCAGAAGGAAGTATTGCTAAGACAGGGATCTGTCACCAGCCATTTGGAGAAATAGAAATGAAATTGGGATGTGAGAGCAGAAAGACGGACTAGCAGGGTCAGGCAGGAGAGARGAAGGAAGGGATAGGAAGGGAAAAATGGAGAAAAGGAATGGAGAAAAGGAAGGGAAWGGAGGGAATGCAAATTAAGGCAAGGAAAGGGAAAGAGAAAGGAAAGACAAGGGGAGCCATATGCAGAAGGGCAATGAAAGAGGATTGGACTTTGATCTAAGGATAAAGAAAGCTCCAGAGTGGTGAGGAAACAGTCTGGTAAATGTAGATAAGTTTACATTTACATCTGTATATTTCTTATAGTCACTAAAGACWGTTTTCCCCAACTCTAGCAATGTCTTCTTGCTCCAACTATCACTTATTCCTATAAAATGTAAGCCTTAAACCCAAAGTAAAACCACAACAGCTAGTGGTCTGGAAAAGGGTGTCTCTGCATTCTGGGAATATGGGAGATCCTGCTGTCAGTGGGGTCATGCACCTACAGAGATGTGTAAGACCAAGGAAAAGTGCCAGCATACCTGAAGCCTGAGACAATGCAGGAGCACAGAGAGCCTCAACTAATTTAAAAGCATACATATCCTGTGTGCTGGAATCCAAATGCAAAAAAGCCCAGTGAGTGCCAAAGAGGGTGGGAATAGTTGTAAACATATCTACATTAAAAYGGAGCATCTACACTTCCTAAAGGGAATTTGTGTTGAGGTACATTATCACTTAGAAATAAGATCATCATTGTGCAGCTAGYGAAACAAGCCAGCAAAGTTTTTAAAAAATTATCTTACAGCATAGCATCCTAATGAAGGGTGTGAGCATCAGACATCATCACTCACCAGAGAGTTATTCAGCTGATGTTTTGAAATCAAACTCTGCTCTCTAACCCTGGAATCAATGGGACTTTGTTATTCTTTTCTATGGAGGCAGGATGAAACTCTGAGGCAGGRTCAAAGACCTAATTGGAAGAAGTACTGCACCATCTCTACACTATATCAGGTCTGAATTTAGTTTTACCAATATAAAATGGGCTTCTATTTGTCCTCTGTCTCTCTGACAAACAGCCTTATAAAGTAAACATTCAGAAATGAGGAAGAACAGATTGTACATAGCTATAACAACAACATGTTTTCAGTCTGACTGCACCTAAATATATGAAAATAGAGTACAAAAGAACTGTAAATAAGATAGGGGTCTGAGCACAAGCTAACCTACTTGTATGTCATTCTTATGGCAAAATKAAGCAATGGGACCTGTTCTTATGTTGTGAACAGTCCTAAATTTCTTCCCTCTCCACTGTCATGAGAATATAATTTAGCCAGGGAGTATTTTCTGCATGTGACATCATCTTGAAACTACAACTTTAAAAACAGAAGATAGGTGATATTGYCCATTAATTGCACTCCACATCTGTAATGCATATACATTGCACTGTGGGCAAACAGAGCAACTTTTTGGCAGGAGATTTTCTGAGTATCTGTAGCCAGACTTCTCATTTACAGTTTTCTCATCATTTTGTACAATGGTAACAGGACAGTTTCTAGCAGTGGTTCTGATTTCAGAAAGGTAGGATTTCAATGAGGTATGAGCATGAAACAAATGATGAGGGCTCCATCTTTCACTCCTGTGCAGTTACCTACATTTATGGAAGTGGGCTGTAAAATGTGGTGTCTGAATATGTAATACATGTCGAATGTGACAAAAACTATTGGAAGCATTTATTTTTATTTCTTTTAACACTACATATGAAGAGTATTTTTATTTTTGCAAGTAAAACACATGGATCTATCTACCAAGTATTGAAGTGAAATACCAGTAGTTGAAGACTGACATACATTTAATTATTTCTCATTTATTTATTTATTTATTTATTTTGGTGTATGAGCCCTTGCTTTAAGGCTCTCTCTTCTGCTCCTGCAGCACAAAGGCACTTGGGAAATTTCCTCAAAAACGAAAGCTACCACTTGAACAGAAAGTGTCCCTCAGAGCACAGGGACGTTTTTCTGGCATGCAGGATAAAGCAGGACCCCCAACATAGTGCAGTGTTCTTCTAATGATCCTAGCCATTGCTGCTGTTCAGTGGGCTGCTGCAAGCTGGTGGTACTCTCTCAGAGCCTGCCAACTTCTGCTGAGTGAGTGGTACTATCTCCCATAGCCCCCCCACCCCCCGGGCTGTGAAAGAGGCTCTCAGTTGCACAGCTCTGCTTTTCTTCAAATGCCTTGGCCCCATCTCCACAGGCGTGTAGGGTCTCTCTCCCTGGGCACAAGATTCACACAACTAAGCCCTACTTCACCCTCCCTACATGAAGCCTTTAGGAYGATGGAAGGGTAGACTTCCGCCCACTTAGGCTAGGGGAAAACTCACAAGTGGTTTGTTTGGCCTTAATAGATAAGCYGCAGATTTTTTATCAGTGTAGCCAGGTCTTGTTACATTGTCAGCTTGTATGTTACCAAGGGGTTTTGTAACTGGGCTTTTAACCATCTGTGGCAGAAGGGAATGTGCATTAAGCCATTCAGAATATTTCACACAAGCTTTTGAAAGAGTATGTCACATACACCTGCTGAGAAGCATCTCAAATAATTGAGCTGACGATAGTGGAACGAGTAAAGAGTGCATGAGAGAGTGACACTATATCCAGCATATGGAGGACTAGTATTAAAATTAATTAATTAATGCTTACAGGTACTTCCCTAGYACAGATGCTTATGCTTTTCCATTCTTCATCCTTATGACAAGGGAATGCAGGGGAGGTGAAAATAAACAGTCAAGCGCTCTGTCTTTTTTTGTTGTGTCTTCCCTCTTTTAAATGGATCACCTAATCTGAGGTTTTAAGGTCACCTTATTTACCGATGATTCTTTGTCACCAGTAATCCCAATCTTGTGCTGAAATGAATCAAGGTGTGTTTATTATAGCACCTCCTCTTGGCTTCTTTATATCTTCCCCTTTCTTAACAGTGTAAAATAATAATAAGATGTACTAAATTAGCAAAGAATTAAAATCTGCTTAAAGTATGTRTTTGAGAGCCCTGGTGCTTAATGTCAAGCCATATTAATCAAACAGGAATCCCAAGAGGAATAAAAAATATTTATRGATTATGTTTTTCAGGTGGTTTTACAATATAGCCAGGATGGGTAACACATGATGAGATTCCACAATCRCAGTCACTTCTCTCCCACACACATATTGATGGAAACCCTCACAGCTGAACACAATTGCATATATCTCTTTTCAGTCTGTGCATAGGTTATTACTGTAGAGGTGGAGGACCTGARTATATAAACCACTCACTGTTCTACCTGCACTAACAGAGCTACAAGTCATCCATCTGAATTTATATTAGTTACTTCATTTTGATGAAAGTGGATTCCTGTCTGCATCCCATTGAAACTCAGTCTTCGAGAGATCTTAGTGCTACCAAGAGTTCTGAAAAGCAAAGTAAAAAATTTCCAGGATACATTACCATCCTTAATATCTTTTTAAATAGAACATGCAGCAACAGTATTGTGCCTTGCTGCTGGTTTCTTAAGGTTAGCCTAAACTGAAAGAACAAGATGAAAATATTTTACTCTGATGATGCTCTTGTTCCTTTTCTCAGCTACCTGCAGCATAATGCAGATTCACATCATGTTTCATCCYGACAACAAAAAGTTCTTAGGTTTATAGTACAGCAGTGGCAGTTTTATACAACCTGAAAATTGAGTCCACATGTGTTTATGCATACAGTRTGCTTATGGACATACCTCATAGGATGATCAACTGTTCTATCCATTATCAAAAAATCTCTGGTTGACATTTGTTCAAGGTCTTGAGAGCTGTGATTGCTTACACACTTTTGCAAGCAGTGTTTTGACTGGTCCRCCTTAATTCAGCCTGGTCTTTGCAATGGCACTTCACTGTAGGGATAATCTCAASCTGTAACCATCTGTACCTTATTGGCACCAGGGAGGTGATTATTTCTGGTCCAGTCTTTACTTTCTTTAATTCTTCCCTCACTGAAGCAATATCTCTAGTTTCTTTTACACRCATGCATTCTTCTGCATTGCTGGCATCTTGTGAAGTGATTTTGTTTCACTCTGTTAGCRTATATTCTTGTGATATCCATCTGGCTTGTATGTTCTTTTGCATTTGCCACAGACTCTCCCTTCACTTACAGGTGCATAGCATCCATATAAGATGAATGCACCACACATCATGTTCTCATTAGAAAYAGATTTTAGAGGCACTTGTGTCATCCTAGTAATTTTAGCAGTGCTTTTGCTTACTTTTRCTCAACCTGAATTGACTGTTGTTGAATTTGTCTCAAAGACTGCCTAGTATTGAATTATTTCATTCCTATCAATAAGCACAGAATCCTCCATTAACAAATCTCTCATAARCCATTCTGTGGGTTCACTCTGGATTATGCATTAAGTCATTAAATTTGTAGCTTGCCAATACTAGATTAGCTTTTTGGAGAGAACGTTTTAGAAATTCTGCTGACGTTTAGCCAAATACTATCCGTGTATCTCCCATRTAACCTAACCAGGTTAACAAATAAAATTGCAGCTCTTCTGAGCTGTCGAGCAAGTGCCTCAAAGTCCTGCCACTTGCAGAAGAGCTGTGCCTTCCTCTTCTTCAGCTACTGCAGATGTGGAATCCAGAGCACTCCGTCGTCTAAAGGAGTGGCCTGTCCTTTGGATCATGTTTAGCACTGTCACAACTGGACTGAGATTTGGGAATTATGGCTCTGCAAAATGGGGATTATGTAAAGTGCTCTGAAATGTACTGATGGAAAAGGCATGTAATAGACAGACATTATAATTATTTTGCTATTTTGCATGATTATATGTAGGTATTGTAAAAAACATGGCAGTGAAGTCAAAACAGAGCATTGACAATTACTGTCTAAGAAGAAATGATATTTTAAAGTTCTTTTCCAATTTTACTACTCTTTCTTGTGAGGAAGCAGTGTCTCAGCATCATTAATGAATTTTGCTTCTGGGTACATCCTGTAGGCAGCAGCTGTGCCTTTTTTTTAAAAAAAAAAAAAAAAAAAAAAAAGATTCAGTGAGAACAGCACCATTTTCCTGCTGATCTACTCAGCTTCCAAGCATAACAATTGAAAATAAGCATATTAGGAAGAACTGAGCAGACTTTGTGAAGTGATTTACAACAGTGTCATGGGGTGACTCCCTGTGATGTCACAAATTGAGCATATGATAATTGTTCATCTCTTACAGTAAGCTTTCAAATGTAAACTAAAAAAGAAATCTAAAAAAGCATTTTTGTTCTGGCTAATAATTACAAGTTTAGGAGCATATTAAAACATTAGCATATTAATTACATGGTAATCAACATAACAACGCCAAAAATAATAATGTGTTGCTAGTTATTAACCCTGGATAACATTCTGAAAGGGGCCTACATGGTTTAGGAACCAAAGCCAAAATAATGTGGGCACTTACGTCTCAGTGAAAGTTGCTTAAGAAATTTTGAGAATGCTATTCCACATTTCCTCTTCTAAAAAAAATTCTCCACCTCTACAGTAATARCCTATGCACAGACTGAAAAGAGATATATGCAATTGTGTTCAGCTGTGAGGGTTTCCATCRATATGTGTGTGGGAGAGAAGTGACTGTGATTGTGGAATCTCATCATGTGTTACCCATCCTGGCTATATTGTAAAACCACCTGAAAAACATAATCTATAAATATTTTTTATTCCTCTTGGGATTCCTGTTTGATTAATAYGGCTTGACATTAAGCACCAGGGCTCTCAAAYACATACTTTAAGCAGATTTTAATTCTTTGCTAATTTAGTACATCTTATTATTATTTATTTATGTTTTATTATTATTAACACGATAGCTTTGACTGAGGTTATCAGTTGGACTCTGCTCAACTTTTGAATGTGTGTGGGTTTCTACTTCAAGGTGCAACGCTCTGCAGAAGTCCCAGAGGTGGCAGTGCCCTGGGATATGGTCCATCTAGCTCTGTAGCCCCTGGGAAGCTGATTGATGTCTGACATGYCTAAGCCATAGGGTACAGTTTCACCACTAGATGGGAGCATTGGTTATTTAGCCTTTGCTTTGAAGTGGTGTGCCTCCAGCAATGGAAAATCATATTCCCAGTTGGCTCATGTTACTGGTTCACAGGAGGCCTGACCATCCCACATCCCTGTGCAGGACACTTGGGAAAAAATCTGTAGTTTACCAGTTATTACTCTGATCACCATACAAAAGTGAAGGTAAGAGTGACTTTATTTTGGCAGTCCAAACGTCAATGATAGCATTGCTGTTTTTCCAGACAGATGCACAGAAATGAATGAAAACTTGACTTACAGGTACTGATAGGTCAGCCCAGCTCTCAGACATCCTCTCTGTGAGCTCTGCCACTGCCAGGATGTTTCTGCAGCTCTTTTAGGTGGAACCAAGTGTTTGAGCAAGATCCTTGTTGAACACATGTCCTTCACGGAAAGGATCTCAGTCTGGGGGCATGTCTCTCCTCTTATRCCTCTAACTCCAGGGGATTCAGCCTGTTCCATTCAGACTTTCCCCCCCCCCCCCCCCTTAAGACATGTTTGTAATACATAAACTCAGTCAAGAATTTAACACTTTTTAACACCTTTCTCCAAAGAGCCATTTCCTGCCCTCACCTTGATGCTGTTTGGGTAGGCAGAAGCCAGACTAGTGGAATAAACTAAGGCTGTCCCTGTGCTTAACATAACTATAAACCAGCTGCTCACCCATTAACAGGGAAATGCTTCCTTCAGATAGCAGAATGGAGTACAAATCTCAATGCACAACCTCTCTTTCAAGTTGAAACTGTAATGTATTAACACATATGTAATTGCTAGCCACATTTTATAGAAAATTCTCTTATGGAAGAGAAATAAAGTACATGGATCATTTCTAACTCTGGATCAAGACTAGGCACATGTGCAGTCAGACAGCTGCTGAGTGGTAAAGGGTTCAGGCTATGTATCTCCTGTTCTGAGTTGTGATGGATAATGTGAAAATGAGGCATATCGAGCTGTAGTAGCAAGTCTGTCAGTTCCCTCCCAAGCAGCCATTCCTCTGAAAAGGAAATCTGGGAAAGGGAATATGGCCTAGATCTTTCCAGAAAAGGCACAGATTTAGTTCAGCACTTACACAGCAGTGACAACCAAGAGACTTTGGCAAACAGAAGGAGACACTGAAATCAGGAGGCATGAAGGTTGAGGAGTAGGGCCTGGGCCTGCCAGCTGGGRGGCGGGGGGGATGAACTGTGGAGGAGCCACAGCAGCTGAACAGCTGGACRTGGGGCTGAACYCCCAGGCAATGTGGCTGGTGAGGCAGCTGGAATGATGCAGRGGTGATGAAGGACACTGACAGTGTCAGYACTGAGCTTTGGCAGGAGAGATCTGCCATCCAGGAGATAGCTAAAGATGTTAGACACACAAGGCTAACCACACAAGATATGGCCTTCCCTTAGGAGATGTTACATGTGGGCACGGCTGCCTAGCATGAGGGTAATTTCATTTTTCATCAAATGCCCCCCCCCATTTCTAATCTTATAGAAAGATAGTGTTAGCTTTTACATTTGGGAAGAAACTCTTGAAAGGAGGGAGTGTGCTACACCTTCAAGTCTCTGAAAGCAGAAGGCAAATAGAGAACACAAAACTTGGGAAGAAATGCACTTTTAACACAATTGTGATTTTCTCAGGGCGTGACATTTTTTCGTGTCTGAAGTTGACATTACCACAGGTACTCTTCTACTGCGCTGTGCCAGAAGCCTGAGCTAGAAATGTCTCATTATCTTTGTCTGTAATGATATAAATCTTCTTACTGAGTTTTGAGACTGCTTTTCTTAGGCATAACCCAGAATCAGGTTCCTCACCAGCAGTCAGAAACAGAGATGAAGATGCACTCTGAAGTCTAAAATGAGCAGGGAATCATATTTCCTCCTCATTAGCACTCACTAGTGCTTGGAGTGCTTCCAAGGTCATGGTACCCAAAGCATGGAGTTAGAGGAGCCCATAGCCCTGTTTGGGAATATAAGGGTACATGCTACAGGAATAGTAACACAACGTCTGTGTTTATTGCCTGATTAAGCCTTCCTGATTAAAGCATGATAAACTGCTGAGGCCAAACGTGCAGAGTAGCTGTAATGCAGAGATACGATGTTGAAACAAACTTGTTTTCCTCAAAATCATTCAACTTGTCTGTAGCCCTAGAGAAGATTACAGTTTATTGACCAGGTAGGTAGCAAAGTAGCTGGTTATCACATTCCATCAGACTTCTGTAGGTTCAGCTATGAGTAAAATMTTTCTTCAGATTAGTTCTCCACAAGACTGTATAATGTGACTAATGCTGATATTAGATTTCATTGAACAAAACAAGTAGAAAGCAAAGTGAGGTGGAGAGAACTCATTTAAAATCACAGCTGAAATAATATTAAGCATAAATATAAAAAATTACTGACAAAGTAAATTGCTTTTCGTACATATTAAAATAATTTCAAGTTTGTTCCAATGTGAAAGTCACTCTTAAAGTCTCTAGGGCATTAAAATTAAGCTTTCTTCTTTTGATTTATTCCAGGAATTAAAGAGAAAGTCAGGCTGGGACATCAGCTAGAAGAAAATCAGAACAATCATAGATATGTGATCAGGCAAATCTCTCAAAGGCACTATACTGACAATTAAGTTTCTCACTAATCTACATGACGCATATGTGCTTATAAGCCTATGGAAATTGGGTTTGATTCATTTTTTTTTTTCTAAATTAGCATTTTATTTCTCCAGATTTTCATTAATCTTTTATCTTTTCTTTTCTAAATGCTAGGTACCCTGCTATGTTTGCACCTGTTTTTTCTACAAGGTGAATAGCATCTATTTTTGAGACTCTGAAAAATCTCAGATGTGCAGAATTTGGGACTGCAAATCTTTTGTACCACAATTTCCTTTTAGCACCTGGGTGGAACTTTATGAATATCACAAGTAAATGACAAGTTATGATATGACAAGGACCAATTTTCATTTTACTATTAAATAGGGTTGCATATTTAATATAGTTATGTATTTATAAGTTACGGCACAATTTGGATCCTSTTAATCCAGGAACTCCCTAAAGCACGTTGGTATGCTTTAAAGCATTCAAATCTCTAACTTTTTAAAATGCAAGTCATGAGACTGATAAATATGCTTGGCTCAGGAGGAAAAAATATCACTTATACAAGGCTGCAAATCAGCATCAAGTATGGAATTTAAAAGCCCATGGAAACATTGGCTTGACAGAAGAAGATGGAGCATCCGCTCTGTTCCTCTTGGGCTAGGTAACTTCATTAGTGTTTAACTTACAGTGTGCAGATTGCCTCTTTCAAAGCTCATACTTTTATTCTTTGAAAGGACACAATCTGCCTTTTTAAGCAAAGGCCCAAATATGGGGATGAAATGCTCCTGGACAGCAAGGGCAAAACCAGAGCATTTAAAGAAACAGCTGTGGTATCTTTCTGTAGTGGATGTAGTATCATATACTGAACTTTTTTTGACTGCTCTGCCATGCTACTATCCACAGATCAGTGGCTGAGAAATATTGCATAAAGGTATCTTAACCCAGCATTGGAAAATACTGCTGTCTGACACTTAAAATGTCCATAGGAAAGGGTCAACTTTGCCAGATCTCCTGATTCACACAGAAACAACTGAAATAACTTATTGAAACCCAGTTGCTTCATAATTAAAGATTTACTTTACTATGGAGAAAAGCAAATGTGTACTTGAAAAAGACACAATAAATGCAAGAGGTCAAAGCTGAAACATTTCAGTTAATCTATAGCTGAACTTTTTTGGATCATTTGCTTGGAATGTTGATTCAAACACATGATTGAAGTTTTGTGTTTTTTTTTTTTTTTTTTTTTAATCCTTATTTGATATAGGAAAAGTGTTTGCTAGATACAAGCCTCTTTTAGGGCCAAATAAATATGGAGATATTTTACCCTAAACAAACTGGCTATAGGGAACTAAAAGAAATGTGCCTTCATGCCTTCATGCTGTATCTTTGGATCTGAAGAAGCAAAATTCAACAATTGCCATTCAGAAAGAAACATAGGAAGGCCTTTCAAAGGCCTTTCCTCAGGTAACCGTTAAAAGGATCTAGTTAAACATTAAAAAGAAAGCAAACTAAGCGACTGTACAGATAGAGAGAAGCTTAGYGATATTCATGGCTTCTGCAACAGAACTGAAGGGGAATCAAATGTGTATGAGAGCGAGGTCATCTAAGTTTGCCATGTAACTCAAGTGAGCTTGCTAATTCTCTCTGCAGTCCTGAGGCCAGTTCTGTGCAGGATGATATGATCACMGTCATGGCATCATAAAATTCATACAGAAGTTTAGGCTGGAAGGAACTTGTGCTCCAACTTTCTGCTGAAGGTATGGCCTCAGATTATTAGGTTACCCCAGCCCTCGTCAGACAGAGACTTGATTATTTCCAGCAAGGGAGTTCCCACCACTCTGTGGTGTCTCTGGACAGCCTATTCCMGTGTTTAATTGTTCTCACAGTGAAGAATTTTTKTCTTAGAGTTAAACAGAATTTCTCCTGAAGCAGCTCATGCCATTTGCCTCTTGTCCTATCACTGTGCATCCTTGTGAAGAGAATACTTCCATATTCTCTATAATTACCTTTCAGGTATTGGAAGATAATAGCTAGGCACCCCATGAGCCTTTTTTATCTCCAGGCTGAACAAACACAACTCCTTCAATGTTTCTTCATATCAGGTTTTCCAGCCTCCTAATCTTGGTGGCCCCTCTCTAGCTCCTCTCCAATTTATCAATATTTCTCTTAAACTGGAGGGAACAAACTGGGGCACAGAATTCCTGGTATGGCCTAATAAGTGCCGAGTAGAGTGGAATAATCACTTCCCTTGAAAGAAGCCCCCAGCCTGTACCACTGCTTGGGATTATTCTGTCCCAGATGCAGAACATCATTACATCAAACCTCATGCAAATTTTGTTGGCCCAATCTTTCAGCCTGTCAAAGTCTATTTGTGTGGTGGCTCTTCCTTCTGGCATACCTACCKCTCCTCTCAGTTTAGTGTCATCTACAAATCTGAACAATGATTGTTGATATTGAGGGAACAGAGGGAGGAAGTTGCAGAAAGTCATTTTATAATACACCCTAAAAATGATAATGCAAGTTTAGTTACAGTTTGGACTACTTCACAACAAAAAAGGGCACTTTCCAKTCTTGCATCTTTCTGCTCCAGTCATCTTCCTAGTGTAGTCGTTAGATCTTTGACTAACGACAGTTACTCTAGTACCACATGAAGAAAAAGAGGAGAGGGTCCAAGAGCTGCTGGACAGGACAGGATCCATCCTTTTTTTTAGTTAGGGACTGAAATATGAACTGCTAGGCTTACCCATAGTCCTGGCAGTAGAAATCTGCTTGCACCTCTCATGGAGGGTGAGGTAAGGCAGCTAACTACAGGATCAAAAGGCTGAGAGCTCTTGTTTCTTGTCTCGCTCACATCTAAATCATTCAGAGCATAGCAGGCACTTGCTATCCTGAAGAAGGAATTCCAAAGGTAGTAAAGGGAGGAAATATGCATAAGTGCAGCTACTGAAAGCTTTGGGAAAGAAAGGTGAGGAAGGAAGCACTTTCTCTGAATCAAACTGTTTAGTTCCTGGTGCAGTACTCTTTTGAGAGAGCACTTGTAGTCTTTATAGTGCTTGAGCTGTGCAGGAACACCTTCTTCATGGTGGTATGTTCCTACTTCTTAAAAAGATGTATATTTTTCCCTGCGATTTTATTCATCTTTTCTATCTTCAGTTAGTGCTGGAGAGTATGTCCAGTTTTGTTTTAAATGATCAAAGAAATTAGATTTCGAACAGTCCCTGGATGAAATGATCCGTCTTTTGGTTACAATCGATGTTACAAAAGATTTCCAAGAGTTTAGTCTACATTTCCTTTGATCAATGCCATTCTTTCATCACTAGCTATTTCCTTAAATCATCCTAAACAGGTTCTCTCAGTTTCTTTGCACTTGCAGATGCTTGTATAGAGTTACTCAATTTCCCCTTAATCACTTAGAGAAACTGAGCTATATATATTTATTTCTTTTAATCTTTTGAAATTAATCCCTCAAGTCCATTGATCATTTCTGTTTCCCTTTTCTGAATTTCCTGCAGTTTGTTGGAGCCTTTCTGACAGAGATGTGCCTAGACTTGGGAGCACTCTCACTGCAGCTTCCTTGTTCACTCTTCTCAGCATGTTGTGTCTAAGATCTCACCTCTTCATCCAAGAAATCAGTGGTGAGGCCCTTGATAGACTTCAGAAAATGGAGCAGTAGTTTACAGTCAGCTCCATCAGCTGTAATGATGCTTTTGGAGCTAAGCCCTCTGTATGTTGTTTGACTAAAGTGGGGAAATGAGAGTGCTGCCAGTTCTGAAAAAGGTCCCTCTTAAATCTACACACTTCACTAACTGTATTCCTGAAGCTTTATATATTTAAATAGGATATAAATCCTAATGTTTTGCAATGAAAGCAATGCACATCTGGAGCAGGCTGATGGAGGGTGTGATCACATGCCCAAATGTACTTTTGTGCAGAAAAATAATTAAAGAAAATGGTATAGCATAATGCACTTTCTCAGTCAAAGTGGAATCCTGTTTAATTTGGAAGCACAGACCAGGGGTAAGGGGACATAAAGATTGCTTTGCAGATTTTATGCACTGAGAAAGACTATATAGAAATTCAAATACCAGCATGAGTTTTAACACACAGCTTCCTACAGCTGTTGGGTATCATGTAAGGAACTGGCAAGTCTGTGGTGGCAGCTGAGATCCTACTACATCCCTGGCAGTACCACAGAGTTGTAAGAGATGGAGGTGACTCAGGTACTTCTGTGAGTCATTTTCCACTTGGGCTGTATTAAAATAGTGCAGCTGTGGTGACAGGAGACACTCCAGATCCTACTATATTTCTCTCCCCAATACAATTAAAACAAAATCGTGTTTTTTTAGTCTGTAAAAACATGGATACAAATCTATGCTTCTATATATTCCAAATCAAAACACATACTTTTCATCTTCAAAAGAGAGAATAGATTTTGAAGTCCAGAGACAACCTGTTTCATGTATGATCATGTGATTTCAGAGGCAGAGCTACAAATTATACTTGCATTCCTGCTTTCTATTCCACCTACATTTTTTCAATTCCTTTATTTGCATTCATCCTTGAAACAAGTAGATGAACATCTTCTTCTGAAGAAGCTGATGCACATTCTGATGTCTCTGAAAGTATCATGGTTTGTTTCTGTCCTTGCTGCTGGGGAAAGAATGAAGCCACAATATACCAGTGTGCTAGGTGGGCCTTTATTTCAAAGCTGGATCAAGCGATAACAATTAACTGTAGCATTGTCTTGACATTCATTTTTGACATAATTTAGGACATTTGAGCTTTATTTTTACTTTGTAATAGACTAGCAGCCCATGGTAACTCCCCCGCAGATGAGAAGAGTAACATTTAGCTAGGAAATCATCAATGTCCTAACATAAGACAATTTAATGCCTTACTATCATCTGACCTTGCCTCTTAGCTGCACAGTTTTGTTACAATTGAATTTTACTTTCTTCCTTCTTTCTCTGCACAGAAGAACAAAAA